>NC_068979.1:21890720-22197933 GCF_016808095.1 Vigna angularis | reverse complement strand
GCAAGAACACTCCTCACTCTAGAGGACCGTGTCAACTTGCATGTTGGCACTGTTGTTGGTGGATATGGCGGTGGTGGAGGAAGTGGCGGCGGCGGAGGAGGAGGTGCTGGAGTAGAGCACGGTGCTGGTGGCTACGGAGAAGGAGCTGGAGGAGGTGAAGGTGCCGGTGCTGGATATGGGGCTGCGGGTGGTGGACACGGTGGTGGTGGAGGAAACGGTGGTGGCGGTGGCGGTGCTGCTGATGGAGGTGGATACGGAGGAGGGGCCGGTAAGGGTGGTGGTGAAGGATATGGCGGAGGTGGAGCAAATGGGGGTGGTTATGGTGGTGGAAGTGGGGGAGGAGGAGGCGGTGGTGCAGGGGGTGCTGGTAGTGGTTATGGAGGCGGGGAAGGGAGTGGGGCTGGTGGTGGCTACGGTGGAGCCAATGGTGGAGGAGGAGGAGGTGGAAGTGGTGGGGGTGGTGGAGGAGGTGCTGGCGGAGCAAATGGAGGAGGATATGGTGGTGGTGAGGGAGCTGGACAAGGAGCCGGTGGAGGATACGGTGGTGGAGCAGCTGGTGGGGGTGGGGGTGGCTCTGGTGGCGGTGGCGGTGGAGGCTATGGCGGTGGAGGTGCACGTGGGGGTGGGTATGGAGGTGGTGGTGGGAGTGGCGAAGGTGGTGGCCACGGTGGTGGATACTACCCCTGAGATGAATACATTACCTGAGAAAATATGGTAGCTAGCTCGGTGTGGCTATAGTAACAATAATAAGAAAATGTAAGGGTACGAGAATGCTGATAAACTATTTATGCATTCTATTCTAATTTATGTTTTACATATAAGTCGAATGGGTTGAAGCTCTGCAAGATTTACACTAATATTGATGTATACACGCAAGACTCTTTACGATATTTGATTGGTGATGTATTTATTAATCATATACATGCAAGACTACATTGCCCTATTCCATGAACTTCCGTTATGAGTGTCTTTCTTGCGAGAAACTAGGTTAAAGAAGCCATGATGGAAAACATGCCAACTTGAAGACTTTGTTATAAAAAATAAATACGAACTTGCATCATTTAATAAATTACTGTAATATTTAAAACATAAAATAGAAACAAAAGTGCAAAAACAATAAAATTGATAAGATGAAATAAAGAAAAAGAACTGTACAGTAATATATTTTTCACTTTGAAAATGAAATGGAAAATATATTTATCATCTGTATAAAGAACTATTTTAACTACTTTTTTTAATAATTTTTCTACAATAAATTATGTATCACCGTTTTATGAGTTTATTTATTTGAAATAGATGAACAAACTATCACGTAAAAAAATTGTTAAAAAACATTTTTTTTTCTATAAAAAAAAGACTATTCTATTCATTATATAACATATTTAGTGTATGCTCAACTAATGCGAGATAAATCTTCCATGTGAATTGAGAATTTGCAGAGATGTTAAACTAGACTTGTTATAAAAATATAGATTATATGATAACACGTATATGAAGTCATTGTAATGCTGTAGTTATATAAGGAGTTAAATATTGATCATAAGTATGAATAATGTGTATTTAGTTGTATAAGCGAAACTGTGATAGAAAATATTACTCTTTTTTTGGATATAGTCATTGTTTGTCGAGTTTCAATATAAAAGAATCTTCAACCAGTTCGCATACAAATATAATGCTTGGAAGAAAATGTTTATATGATGACCCTTAACTAAAGTCACGTATTTTTAAGAAATACAATATTTTGTACAGTGTGTACAAAGCTCGGTACAACACGTATAAATCTTATTTGTCTTTTAGTCACGTTTTTTTTTCAATGCAGCAACTTAACACTAATTAAAGATTCATAACCTCCTTCTGCTTTTCTGGTTTTCTATTTATCTTTTCTGTTTTCAGTGTTTCCTTTTCCTATATATGTAATCCTTATCTGCTTGTATAAAATATACAATACACAAAATACACAGAGACTTCTTTTCTCTGCTTCCTTCTCTATTTCTCTTCTTTCTTGTGCTTAGGTGTTTGTATCACAGTTTGTTTCTTAACCACTTAATAAAATCTTGTATCTTGTAATTCATCGAGCGATTAACTAATTAAAGAAAAAATAAGGTAGTACTATTAGTAGTAAATTGGTCTATTATAGTGTTATTAGAATAAGAGAAATTAATGGTGGATGACAAGTGTGGTAGGGCATGAAAAAGGAATGGAAGAAGAAGATTATGAAAGTAAAAAAACAGTGGTGAGTGGCGGTGGGAGGTATAGGTAGGTAGGCATATAGAAAAAGGGTTTGTTGAAAAAAGAAAAGAAAAAAGCGTAGGTTTGTTGTATGGATACTGCTGCATATTCCGTTGGATGTGGAAGACAGCAGAAGCACACAATGAGAATGGTGTGAGGGTAGCTCCAGTATGAGTGCTTTCAGTGTATCTTTGTACATGTTTGCTTAATGGACCACACTGTGGGGACATCCAACTTTCATATCCATGTGCTTCAACCACTCTTTGCTCTCAACGCGCCTTCCCAATCCCTATAAATACCCTTCAACCTTCGTCACTTCTAAACCAACCTACCTTCTGCGATTTCATCTTCACTTCAATCCCATGGCTACTATACACGGATTTCCCACTTTTCTTTTCTCACTACTGTTGGCTCTGGGTCTATGTTCTGCTACAAGGACCCTTCTCACCTTTGATGCTGGATATGGTGTAGGCCATGGCATTGCTGGTGGTTATGGTGGTGCTGCTGCTGGAAGTTATGGAGCTGGTGGAGGTGGCGGCTCGGGTGGTGGCGGTGGATATGGTGGGGAGCATGGAGTTGTTGGGTATGGAGGTGGTAGTGGCGGAGGACAGGGTGGGGGAGTAGGATATGGTGGTGATCATGGATATGGTGGTGGTGGTGGAAGTGGTGGCGGTGGCGGTGTGGCTTATGGTGGTGGGGGAGAGCATGGTGGTGGTTATGGTGGAGGTGAAGGAGGTGGAGCAGGAGGGGGATATGGAGCCGGTGGGGAACATGGCATTGGGTATGGAGGAGGTAGCGGTAGTGGTGCTGGTGGTGGAGGTGGGTATGGTGCAGGAGGAGCACAGGGAGGTGGATATGGTACGGGTGGAGGAGCTGGTGGTGGTGCAGGAGGACAGCAAGGGGGCAGTTACGGGGGTGGTCAAGGAGGTGGAGGGGGAGCAGGTGGAGGATACGGTGAAGGTGGGGTACATGGTGGTGGTTATGGTGGTAGTGGTCAAGGAAGTGGAGGTGGAGCAGGTGGAGGGTATGCTGGTGGTGGTGGACAAGGAGGTGGAGCTGGTGGAGGATATGGTGCGGGTGGAGAGCATGGAGGTGGATATGGTGGTGGACAAGGAGGAGGAGCTGGTGGAGGATACGGTGCGGGTGGAGAGCACGGTGGAGGATCAGGGGGTGGTCAAGGAGGTGGAGCTGGTGGAGGGTACGGTACCGGTGGAGAGCATGGTGGAGGATATGGGGGTGGCCAAGGAGCTGGAACAGGCGGAGGTTATGGTGGAGAGCATGGTGGTGGCTATGGAGGAGGTCAAGGAGGTGGAGGTGGATATGGTGCTGGTGGAGATCATGGTGCTGCTGGCTATGGAGGTGGTGAAGGAGGTGGAGCTGGGGGAGGGTATGGTGCCGGTGGGGAACATGGCATTGGGTACGGAGGAGGTGGTGGAAGTGGAGGTGGGAGTGGAGGAGGTTATGGTGATGGAGGAGCCCATGGAGGTGGATATGGTGGCGGCGCCGGTGGAGGAGGTGGGTATGGGGCAGGTGGAGCACATGGTGGTGGTTACGGAGGAGGTGGTGGAAGTGGTGGGGGCCATGGTGGCTATGTTCCCTAAGAATTTGTCTACAAAGCACACTAGATTTCGAAGTGAAGCCTTGGAAAGAATAAGCATGATGATAATAATAATAACTTAACAAGCACCTTTTTATAAACTAAAGATTTTTATGTACGCAAATATATCTATAATTATTAATTGCATTACGGTAAAACTATTCTCTTCTTCTTGTACTTGTTTTTCTATTTATATGGAAGAAATATGCTGAGTTTGAGAATCTCTTTCTGCTCCATCTTGGTGCAAACAATCACGTTCAATTACTAGAAAAAAAATATTAGTTGGTACTAATCTCTAAACTTACTCTCACCAAATCACATTATACCTGATATCCTACTCATCTAATATAATGAATGCTTATTTATTTGTTATATGGAAATGATTATTCAACGTGTTCAGTAAAAGTAAGATAAAACAATACATAGTAAATATTTTAACTAATTAAGAAAATTATACCAACTACATTCAAATGTATAGGACAGAATATACTGATCATTTAGTATTTAATTCCATTATAAGTTGGAGTGGTAAGCTAGAAAGTTCTATAAAAACAAAGGAGAAAAATATGATGATATCCAGGAAAAGAGAGAAGAGGGAGAAAAAATAGATACAATAATTGGTGATATAAAAGAGGAGAGTGAATAATAGTAATAACAATAATAAATATTATATGACTGTGAGAAAAATGACCGAATGTCTCCAACTGGTATTAACGTAAAGAAAATGCTAAAATGTCATAAAAAATTTCTAGGTCAGCAGACATTAAGATTATTGAAATATGAAGAGTTCAGAAATCCAAATTCGTATTCCCATACCATCTTGTGCTTTACAAATAACAAGAATAGTAATAACAAGATATATATTTATGTTTATTTAACATATATTATAGGAATAAAATGATTATATAAAATGAATTTTCATATTTAATATATATATATATATATATATATATATATATATAAATATATATAAAAAATATTAAATAACTATGAAAAAATTATGTGTATCAAAATATTATTTTTCTAAAAAAATAACATGAGTACCGAAAGTCAAATGCTTACACTAGTAAGAAAAGTCAAATCCCTTATACATCATTTAATATACAATTAATGAGTGGATTTTCTTTCGTCTTAACCAGAATAGTAATTATTAGTGGATTTTGGTAAAGGAAGTAATGAACATTACTTTTAGATACAAAATTAAACTACGTCGATTTTGCTAATTAAAGCGATAACATTTAAGTAGGTTAAATTATACAAGTGGAATGCTAAACCGTGACATGAGTCTAAGAGTGACATATCTGTCACAACCACAACATTTCTATTGGTGTTTGATTCCTGGGTTTCAAAAGGCATTAAAAAGGACGTTTTATCCTCACCTCCAAGAATTTCATCTTATATCCTTAAATTTTATTAAAATGACCATTACATCCCGAATTAAAAGGCAAAATAATTTTAAAAAGTTCGAAAAAAATCATTAATCAGATTATTTCTAAACCTTAAAAACTCTTTCTCTCTCTCACTTTCATGTACATTGACTTTGTTCTCCATTCTCTCGTTATTCTCAACTTCTTTTTTACTTCTTCTATTTGTTTCTTCCATTTCTTTCATTTTCGTTTGTTAGTCATAGATCCAACTTCCTTCCTCTTCCTGATTGTTATTTTTCATTGCATTTTCATTGAAGGTTGATCCTCTTTTCCCTTCAAAGTTCAATTTTTTGTTGATTTATTTTATGTTTGTACGTGTAGAATTAGATTGCATTTGTAGAATTAAAATTTGTATAGTTAGAATTTGTGTTTGAAGTAAATGAGTGTGAAAAAATAGATTAGAAAAGAGTTTTGGACAAGAGAAAACATTAATCTATAAATGAGCTTTCGTAAAATCAAATTTGAAAATTAAATCTATCTTCATCATATTTAGAAATCCGATTTTGCTTTCATCATATTTGGAATCCGATTTTGTCTTCATTGAATGTCGAAATCCAATAAAGGTAGAATCGAATTTTCAAATTCGATGAAAGCAAAATCAATTTTCCAAATTATTACAAATATAATTATGTAATTATAAAATACTAATACATTATTACAAATAAAAACTTTAAATTCAAAAAAATTAAAAAATAGTAAATAATTACAAACAAAAAAGTTTACTTCAAAATAAATTTAATTAATTAAAATATTTATATAATTATAAAATCTTAATATTTTATTAAAAAAAATAACAAAATATCTTAAAATTAAAAAACTATAAAACAACTAAAACATTAAACAATTCAAACATACAAAATTTTAATAAAAACATAATTAATTAATTAAAATAATTATATACATATCAAATACTAAAATTTTATTAACAATAAAACAAATTCTAATTATATAAAAATTAAATAACTATAAATCTTATTTAAAATAAAACTAAATTATTAAAAAAATTAAATTAAAATTAACAAGAATTGAATTTCTAAAACTGATTCTGCGTCCAGCGAATTTGGAAATTCAATTCTGCCTTCATTGATTTTCGAAATTTGATAAAAAGAAATTAGTTTTCCAAATCCGATAAAGACATATTTGCATTTTCAAATTCGATTTTACAAAAAACTCATGTCTATATTAATGTTTTCTCTCATCCAAAACTCCTTTCAAACCTATTATCTCACACTCATTTACTTCAAATACAATTTCTAACCATACAAATTCTAATTCTATATATGCAATATAATTCTACACGTACAAACAAACAATAAATCAATAAAAGAATTGAACTTTGAAGGGAAAGGAGCACCAACATTCAACGAAAAATGCACCGAATAACAGCAACCAGGAAGAGGAAGGAAGTTGGACTTGTTACGAACAAACAAAAGTGAAGGAGGTGGAAGAAACAAATAGGTGATGGTAAACTCATAGCCCAGGGTCCAACCACTAGAAGTATGGCCAAGCTCCTCCAAGAAGAACCATCTTTAGAAGGAAAAACAAATGTTTGCTTCACTTGGGCCATCATGGAAGAAGAAGGAGTAGTGTAAGATTTAGGCCTTGTATTCGGCCATGTAGTGTAGGTTTGATTAAGACTTGTATTAAGGCCTAAGTAGCATAAGATTTTCCTTAAGTTAGATATTCAAACCAAGTGGAAAGTGTGTGTCATGTGTCCAGCTTCCATTAGAGAGGATTTGTTTTTTAGAAGTGGTCACATGACACCTTAAGAGTGGAGATAATTTCTTTTTGTAGTAGCCACATGTCTCTCCACCATTGGAGAGGATTTGTGACACATGTCTCCCTCCTAATGGTGAACAATATTCAACCAAAGAGTGCATGGTGGCTAGGTTTCGCTTTAAGGTTTTCAAAAGATGCTTTTATGGTTAGAAGGAGACGTCATGGGCCTATAAATAAAGGTGTCCCCACTCTTGTATTTCATCTTGGATTAATGTGATGTTATGCTGTCAAATTATGGTCATGCACTTCCTAGATCAAGACTAGAGCAACCCTAGAGACCCCTCTAGTCACTTACCTCATGGAGTTGGCATAACCTCTCATTAAACCATCAAACTATTCACCATCTTCACCATATAGCCCAAGACTGTGAGTTATCTCCTTCACCACCACCATGGGTGCATCACGTTACCTTATCTTACCCCATTTTCGCAACTATACCGTCTATTGGGACCATCCCCTTGTTTCTTTCTAAGTTTTGGCCCAACCTAACTGAAGAATGTTACTATCAATAAGAGAAGGGAAAAAGGAATTGAGAGCAATGAGAGAGAAGCGTTAAAGTGAGAGGGAGAAAGAGATTTAGAAAGAATCTGATCAAAGATTCTTTTGAATTTTTATAAATTTTTGTACCTTTTAACCTCGAAATGGCTAATTTGATAAAATTTGGAAGTGTTGCGTGAAACCCTTAGAGATTAGGGGTGAAATGCCTGTTTGGAAGAGATACTCAAAACTACTATATGTTTAGGCTAACTAAGTGGTCCACTTTATATATAATACAAGAACAAATAATCGTAGAAAATATACATATATACATTATATGATATGTTTATAAAACTTGTAATAAATTAAAGTATAAAAGAAAAATAAATCCTATAAGATACTCTGAGATAACATTAGCTTGTTAGAAGAAAACAATTTATTTAGCCCCAAAAAAGATTAAAGAAAAACAAAAATTGAATAAATTTGAGGCCAGAAAACCCTAGAAAATGTTTAGCAAGTGCGCCTTGGAAATGCTGCGACTGATGCATCTCACAAGTGCGAGACCGATGAGCTTAAAAAGACCAGTGCAGCCAAAAAGAGTAGAGGCCAGTGCTCCACGAAAATGTGGATGCCAATGCACTTGAGAAAAGCCAGGGATGAAATGAAGACATTAAGAAGCCTAAGCATCTGTAACAACCAAATAATGACAACAACGAATCAGATAATTAGACAAGAAAAGAATAACAAACTCGAGTTCCAAATTTTTGTTTAGAGGAACTCCACTGCTAAGCATGCCTCACAGAATAGTATAATTACATATATCATCTTATAAAATAGATTTTAGTTTTAATTAAATCTCAATTGATTTATAACATGAACCTTGCCCTCCTCACTTATATAAGTTATTATATGTTATTAACTCATGCATATCTCTAGACCGGATTTAATTACCAACAGACATAATCAACGTCAAGATTATCTTATTTACGATGTTACTATTTATTATACATTCTTGTCCTCACTGGCTACATGTTACACCTGTGCAGAAAGGGAACATATACGGATAACCAGTACATCCATCCACTCTCTCTCGAGTGTGAAACTATACAATTCGGTGGTGATATTAAGAAGTCTAAACATATATATCACTCCTTCAGGCTTTACACCACAACAATTCAAGTACATAAACAAAACACCAAAAAGACCATTCACTGTGAAATTCCAGCTGCCACAGGGCGGCTGACAGATGTTTGGTTTGATTTTTTGCGATCAAGAGAGGTGGTTTTCTTACACTGCAATGAATCCACTTTTTTTCTCTTGTTTGAAGCTCCATCTTGAACATATTTCAAAAGTTCCCCTCTCCTTGAACCAGTCTTGTTCAGATATTTCACAGCTTCTTGTCGTTCAGGATCCTTGTTACACTGATTGAGTGGTCTTCTACGGCTCTGCTTACTCTCCTTCGATTTATCACGTAAGACACGAAATTTATCTGACAAATCCAACTCAAACTTATTAAACAAACAAATCATCCATAGAGATAATGCTGAAAAAAAAGGCAATTAGCATAATTATATTCACTACCTGAAGCATCATCAAGAGGGGAGGTGGGCGGAGGCGAAGGCAGAGATAGTGAACAAGCACTCTCTCTTAAATCAACAACTTCCTCACAATCATAGTTATTATCAAGACTAGCATTCTCCGTATAAGATTTTCCATCAATCATGGAACGACCATCCAAGGTCACCCTGTTCCTGGAAAACTTTTGGGTTTCAACATCTTTAGAGCTGCTATGGAAAGAAATGCTCTCCTGATTTGACCCGTAGAGAAGTTGTCCACAGCCATGAGTAGCATCTTTAGTGTCATTTGTTTCAGAAAAAGCAAGTCTGTCTGAACAAAAATAATCAAACGGAGGATCAGAACATCCTTTGGATACACCAGCCCCACCTTCTTCAGTACTTGGAACAAAACTGGGATTAGATTTAGCCATGTCATCACCAACGTCTAAAACAGACGTAGGAGATGTACTTGAAATATTTGGATCCAAACATTGCTTTTGAGATTCCATGATACTAGAAAACCATGGAGTACCCTGTCTTGCATAAAACAGTATGTATGCTTCCTGAGACCGTACAGAGTCTCCCGATACCTCAGTAACCTGAAGAAAAACCCCAGATACACATGTTTTAACTTTAGAATGAACATTAACCAACACAATAATTACAATAGCACAAACCACATGAAAAAGAAACTACAGAAGAAACGAACTTGTTTAAGCTATGGAAGACTAAATGTTGGGAGAATAGAACACAGAATGTTACCATAGTTCAATCATAGCAATTTTACATGCTTATATAGGAAACAAGGTAATATTAAACTAAACTAAACTATTTATGGTAGTATCACTTTTAACTACAGGAAACTGTATACTGAACATGTCAAACCAAAAGGCATGAACTATCAAACAAAGGTCAAATATATTTCTCTAACTTAATAACACAATAGCCAATGAAATATCTAGTACCATGAAGAAACATTAGGAAGAACTAACATTTTAACATCGAACACGTACACAAAATATCTACGAACATCTAAAGGGGAAACAATAATACCATTGAATCATCCAACTTGTGCCATGTGTCTGGACCAGAGCGAATAAAGCAGAAGTAATGCCCTGAAGTAGAAGAAAATCCAGTATGCACAACAATGGCATATAAATCATATTTCATCAGTACCTATCAGCATAAAAATGAGTCAGAACACAGAATTCATGAGGGAAACAAAACAACCAAAAAACTACACACGTGCAAAGATCTAGTAAATGTAAGTTCGGCAATAAAACCACAACTCACATCATTGTTTTGATTAGAAATGGTGTATGGTTGCAAGTCTAACTCCAATGGGAAATCAATATGCTTATCAATCTTCTCAACAAGAATCCCATCGGTCTTAAATCTTTTTAAATGAAATGCTGCAATTGATGGTGTCAAATCCAACATAAGCTGCTTCTCCATGGACACTTCTTCCTTGCAGCTATCACATCTAAAATTTGCGTCAATCTTTTCCACCTTAGTAAAAGATTCCAGAGCACTTGGAAGAGAATCTACACTTTCTATCTCTAAACTCATGTCAATTAACGGCTCATAAGTGTCAGAAGTGCAACCACAGCTACAACATTGAAGCTAAAACACAAACAGAATGAACAGATAAATATTAGCAATTTAGCAAACACAACATTGTTAATCAAAACCAAAACAAAAATTCCAACAAAAGATAACTATGCGAACACAAGACAAATAAAGGTGCCAAAACCCAAAGTGTTTAACAATGTACTTCACTGTCATACTTTGCTTATGAGACGACCACCAAATACTTTCTGTACAAGATTATCATCTTCAAAATTTAAATCGGTCTTCTTCAAATCTAGGAAACACCTTTCCAGTTTATCTAAAGCACACTGCATGAATTCATGGGCATCCTCCTGCTGATATCTTCTAAATCCAGAAGAAAAAACTGTAATGATGATAGTTATGGATTACAACAGTCATAAGTGAAAAAATAAATCAATCTTGCAGTGTTCAAAAGTTATATTTCACAAGCTAATCATGCAAAAGTTACTACTAGTAACAATCCTTAATTCTTCCAACCAAGTGAGTGGGCACAGATCCACATTAGACTGCGAGCTAGTTAAACAATCATCATGGAAGTCATAATAGAAGGATACAACTTAAATTGTTCACGAATTTCAAAGGTGAGAGAGTCCGTCCACATGCGGACAAGGAACGTTCAACCTGGTCACGAAAAGTGCATATAACACAGAAGCGATCCATGTGACCTGAAATTTCCAATCACAAAAATCAGAATCTATACAAGAGAAATAGACAGATACTCAAACCATACACACAACAGCAAGGAGCAAACAGATGTAAAGGCGCTGCTTTAGAAATTTCAATCCTAAAGATAATCCACCCCGCTCAATCAGTCAACCACAAAAGTAATGAACAAAGAGCTGATCATCAGTAACTGACAGGTCCCTCAACAATACTACAGATCACCCAATACACTAGAACTAAACACGTATAAACAACACCAAAATTAAAATTCAAACAAGCATAACTCACCAGGGCAGGGGAAATTATGAGTACACGCACGAATACCCTGAACTAGAGGCACTGTATGTGTAAAGCATTGCAGTATAGCATTGAGAAAACACGTATTGCCGAGATTCGAAAGTCCTGCTCCCTGTTAAACGGAACACAATATCATCAGTATAAAAATTAAGAGAAAAAACCATTAAAAAAATAAAGCCAAAGAAAACAACGACCACAACCATGTTAGAAGGCCCAATTGCAAAGACAGATTCTGCACCCATTGAACCCTCGTTCTCATCTAAGAGCCAGTTCCCTTGGGTAGTAACCCACGATTCCGGCGCCACCGCCGAGACGGGTGAACAAGAAGTCAACAGCAGAGTCGAATCGTTGTTGAGCTGCCGGAACTGCGTGTCCGTATTACAATTCTCTTGCGCAGCGTCCTCGCCGCAAACACCGTAACCCACCGGAAGAGTAGATTCTCCGACGGCCGATAACCGACCAGAATGATCGCAACAATCGCCGACCGATTCAGGGGGACATAGAGTTTCGGAAACGAAATTAGTAGCGGGAGAAACCTCCATTGGCCCCTCTGCGGACCTAGCGGGTGAAGGGAGTGAGAAACACATTGAATTTCGCGAGGCGGAGAAAAGTTAGGGTTGAAAAGTTTGGGGTTTAAATGATGTTGAACAATTGAACAATGACTAAAAATGAAGGTGGAGGCTTTTGAACTGAAAAAAATTGGGGGGAATTTGGATTATAAATCAAAGGATAACAAATTGGGAAAGCGGGGTTTGGGGGTTAGGGTTTTGATACGAAGAAGAAGAGGAGGGAAGGTGAAATTCGTTTGAAATGAGAGGGAAAAGGGGTTCAATGTTTTGAGATTTTGGCACCAAAATCATTTTAGCGAAAGTGACATCGCGGCTATGCTCTCTCTCTCTCTCTCTCTCTCTCTCTCTCTCTCTCTCTCTCTCTCTCTCTCTCTCTCTCTCTCTCTCTCTCTCTCTCTCTCTCTCTCTCTCTCTCTCTCTCTCTCTCTCTCTCTCTCTCTCTCTCTCTCTCTCTCTCTCTCTCTCTCTCTCTCTCTCTCTCTCTCTCTCTCTCTCTCTCTCTCTCTCTCTCTCTCTCTCTCTCTCTCTCTCTCTCTCTCTCTCTCTCTCTCTCTCTCTCTCTCTCTCTCTCTCTCTCTCTCTCTCTCTCTCTCTCTCTCTCTCTCTCTCTCTCTCTCTCTCTCTCTCTCTCTCTCTCTCTCTCTCTCTCTCTCTCTCTCTCTCTCTCTCTCTCTCTCTCTCTCTCTCTCTCTCTCTCTCTCTCTCTCTCTCTCTCTCTCTCTCTCTCTAATAAATATTATTAACCTATTTTACATTATTTATCTTTATATACACAATAAAAATTTCAACATTATTATGACAATTATTTCCTACTAAAATAAAATTTAAATTAAAAAAAATTACAAGCGGGAGTTCAAATAAGTTAATAATATTGGACCTTGAACAATTAATTGTTTAACATTTAGAAATATTTTAATTCCTCGTGTTTTTACACTAAAGATTGAAACATAAATGATTACGTCAAAAATAAAAGTACTTGCTTTTTAAAATATATATATATATATATATATAATATTTATTTTTTATTTTCTAGCAAATATAATTTGAAATATGGTGTTGTTTTGAGAAATCCTTATGTTTTTTATATTCTGGTTTGGGAATTTCATGTGTTCTTAATGCTCATCTACATATTGTTGGTGCGATTTGGAGGTTAGGGTATTGAATTTGACATTTGCGTTTTTGGGTCATATTTCTCGCAATTTGGAGATTATGGTTTCAACAAAACCACTTTCAAATACCAGATTTCCTTCTAATTTGCCACGTATATAAAAAAAACTAACAACTCATTCATTGATAGCTAATTTGGATACTGTGTCATTAACGATTTAAATGTTGTCAGCAAAAAGTACCAAATTGAACATAAATTATGAAATTATGACTACATTGAACATTTGAAAAAAATGAATCCCACATAGAACAAAGTTGAAAAAAATAGAGACGTGGTAGCTGGCGAGAACGGTGGGCAACCAAGAGAGAAGAGTGAAAGAGAGAAACTTGAGATATAGAGAGATTTCAAGTTGTTGAAAATAAAAAAATTAACCCTTTTTTGAAATAATATTTCAGAAATCACGAAACAAATTTCCACGTATGCTTTTATTTCTAAAAATATTATTTCAAACAGACGAATCGTCACCTTAACATTGTAAAATAGTTAGTAAAAAATAATTGTTAAAGAAACATTTTCGAAAGTATAATTGCATGGGAATTACATTTTCTATATTTTATGTTTGTTATCTTGTTATATGTTTTGTCAGGATTAATCAAAGTTATTACGGTAATAGTAAATTAAAAACTTATCATATTTATGATTATTAAAAAAAAAAGGTGTTGTTAAAATTCAAACAAGTCATACCAATCAATTTATTGTCTATAAAGGATGTTTGAGTTACAAAATGTTCATTTTAATAAATACAACAAACATTAGCTTAATATTCCTTCTTAAGCATTACATACATATTTATCCACACGTACATATATGGTAATAAGCATTAATAATTTATTGTGATAAGAATATAACCTTTTATACACGAACATGATCAGACAACTATAGTGGTTATACATAATTTATACAAAAAAAAAACTTTACAACATAATTAATCTCATTTTTACTTATAAAACTAATTGTTTATAAAACTAATTCTCAAATACGATTGAGTTACTTGATTTAATCATTCATTCAAAATCAATGTCAAAAGTAGAAACCTTATACAAAAAAAATTGATGGTATTCAAATTAATATTTAAAACTATTATTTTACATGTTCTCAATCAAGTAATTTGTGCATGTCAAGATTAAAGGGAAATCATACCTATTGCTTAACAAAAACTACTATCACAAGCATTTATATAGAAGAAATAAGAACATGAATGCAAAAAACAAACAATCTACTCTCACACACAAATATTACGTTATTTGTATTTTTATAACTAACATTTTTTATGCTATGAAGTTATTTCAGCTAGTTTTTGGTTTGTATATGGTTTATTTTTCTTTTATTATGATCTTTTATATTTCAATACATTAATTTATTATTCTTAATCTCTTTTTACTTATTTCAAGATTACAAAGACAATTAATTATTACATTACTTTTTTTTATTTGTTGGGTTTCCTTACAATTTTTTATGCAGTTCAAATTGAAAAAAAAAATTATGTATACATTGTAATTAATACTTATTAAATGATGATACGTAAAAATTATACACAATAAAAATTACAAAAAAAAAATATCGTTGTAACAGTAGTTTAAATTGAGAAATAAAAAAAATTGATTAATACTCATCATATCAACTTATTTAACTAAAATGATTTGTTAAAAAAAATATTTACTACTTTTAAAAAATAAATAAAAGTACTAAAAAATTTAATAAAAAATTCATCATTTAAAAAAATGTAAAATTATAATTGTATAATAAAACTTACATATAATTTTTAGTGAAAAAAATACAGATAATTAGTATTCCCAAGTATTTATTACACGGAAATATTTCAATACCGGTTTATAAATGGGTCGATATTACACTATCAGTTAGTATCCATTATGCATAAAATGTTAAAATGAAAAATCAATTTATATTTCATTAAATTAATTTAATTTTGATTAAAATTAATTTATATTTTATTAAGTTAAAATTAATTAAAATTAAATTTTAACTTATATTTAATTTAATTTATATTAAATTTTATATTTTCTTTTGTAATTTTATTTTAAAAATTTATCAAATATATTTTTTAAATATTTACATATATTTATGTGTATTCACAAATTTTAAAATATCCACGTATATTTTTTAAACGGATATTCGATTAGTAACTAAACATGTAACTGGTGGATCTTTTTGTTATGGATGAAGTAACGAGTAAACACTATTCATGTCCAACTCAACCTGATACATTGTCATCTTAATCATTTAACACTTACCAATTAGTTTTTTCTGCTAATTTTACTAAATATTTTATAATATAACAAATTAAAGTATCAGCTCAAAACATATAAGAACAATATAGTCCTTTTTTTCACATCGTACATCAATTTTACAATTCACTTAATAAATAGAATAATGTATATTAAAATTTTAAGTTAAAAAATATATAATTAAAATATTGTTTTAAGTTATAGAATTAATATTTTATATTTAATGGGATTTAAATATTACCACCCAACTTATAGATTAAAAATTTATCAGAATTTGTAACATAATTTTACATGAAATTTAGAAATATAGATGAAAATAACATTTTTCGTAAAAAGAAAAAAAATACTTTGATAATCTGAATAATAAAAATGCATACATGACACCTTTTATTCAATAACATAATAATATATGTTATAATTTTTAAATGAGATAAAAAATAATACAGATATAATTAAGATATTGTTATTGTAAATTATCAAATGTACTTTATCTTTTTATATCAAAATCATGAAAACAGCTGACTAGTTGTGAAAGTAACGTATTAAATGCATATGTAACTAAAATAAAAGCTACGAAAAAAGAGAGTCTAGTTAACAAAATAAAAACAAAACATTTAAGTAACTAATAAGGAAAATGGTAAAGTTATGCATTATAACTAGTTATTATAAGATATATAGTTTACTTATCTTTTGAGATACTAATTAGCATTTTTTTTTGTATTGGAAATAATTAAAGCGGAATATTATAATTACTTAATATATATTAAGAAATTTCAGAAGATAGCATTTCAGTTTGTGTTGAAAAGAATTTTTTATTAGTGATGTGAAACCCTTGTTAAAAAATATTTTATATGTTGTACTATAATTACATTTGATACACAGGTGATTGTCGACTATACCAAATTTAATGGATATCAACTATATAATTTTTTTATATAAAAAGCTTATATTCTTACATTGTTCTATCCTGAATATCTGTTATCAGATTGGAGGCCAAGAAACTGAGTTTCTTCCCAGTCTCACCAGCCATATTTCTGAGAGAAGAAATGTCTTCATAAGCCTACACAACAACAAAATAATTTATTATTAAATTTCATATAATAATAAATTATTAATAAATTTAAAAGTGTGAATATAATTAAAATAGCAAAAATCATGATAATATCTAAGGTGGCCTTATATAAACATGAATAATAAAATTTATAAATACAGAAACATACACGGAAAGATAGTCTATTAAGGAGGTCATTAGCATCAACATCAACATTGGAAGAGTTACCAAAAAGATCGGCACTAGAAATGGAAGTTGAATCCTGAAAATACAAGAGAACCATCACTCAAACACCAAAATTTAGACTTCGGAGATTTTTATTTCTAATTATAACAATAAAAAGTAAGAAAATTTTGCGAAGATTGTTCATATTTAGCTTGTGTTAAATTATTTATTATAATAATGGTTTTCAATTGCTACAAACTTATGATTACAATGTCTAGAAACATGCCATGAAAATAACACAAGTGTGTAAGTAACATTAGACTATTTTTTTAAGGCTAATTTAAGCTTTAGAATAAATTTTTATAAATAACTTTTATCACATTGAAAAAAAAAATGTTAGTATGCATTATGGCATGGTGAAAGAAATGAAAAAAAAAATATCTAACTTTGTTCCATTCATCCATGATTTATCTAAATTGTGATTAATCTTTTGAAAGAGATGCATTAAATACATTTCAAAACAATGAAACATATGAACCAAATTTACACAGAACTGATATCAATTTTTATCTAAAACTTAAAAAAAATGATTTTGTAATATTTTTTTTTCATTTTTATTCAATATAAACATAAACTCACATTTTAATTTTCTAACAAATTGTATAATTTCAAACCATGTTTCAAACATTTATTAATAAGGACACTTACTGAAAATTTTGAGAGGATAACTTTTGAATCATTTGCATCTTTGTTTGGATCTCCAAAAAATTGAGAGGAAGAAATTGATTTAGCATTTGAGAATTTCTTTCTTGCTTCGTTGGACTCCTCAATCTAGTAAGGGTGGTGATCCAAGACAAAAAATAAGAACCGAATTAAAATGAAAATAACCCCAAAACATATACAAATATTATATATAGATGATTAATCATGGTTGTAACGTCCCGGCAACTCACAGGGACCGTTGACTGCCCCCACAGATCACCACCAGGCTTTCCAGTGTGCTTTAATGAAAACCTTTTTCTTTTAAAAGTAAAGACATAAATGAAAATGAACTTGATATTCTAGCAATAGATTTTATACGCTATTCTATTTTTTATAATTTGTAAAGTAGAAAAATGGTAATTTTTTTTTGAAAAAAAAGGCAGGGTCCCTTTTAATTATGAGATACAATCTGTATTCAAATATGATATACATCATAAATAGATATGCTCTGGGACGGAAGGATTCGAACCTCCGAATAGCGGGACCAAAACCCGTTGCCTTACCGCTTGGCCACGCCCCATTTTCCATTTTACATTAATAAAGACTATTATTAATATTGGTTATTCGTCAATTCCAATTCAAAAATTTCTATATAAAAAAAATTTGTATTCTATTGGTGAGGGGTTCCAATCGAATAATCGGATTAGGTTTTTTCAATTCAAAAAACGTAAATGATGAGAAGGTCCCTCTTTTTTCCTATCCTATATATTAAAAAATTTCAATATTGGAATCCAGAATTCACACTGTAAGACTTATCTGATCTTATAAATTGTTAAAATGTTCGAATTTTAGTTTTCTGATAAATTCTGAATTTTTTTAAGACATTATTCAAATTCAAAATCTCATCGAAAACTTACAGCAGCTTGCCAAACAAAAGCTAAAAAAAAAAAGAGTAAGGGTATTACTGGCATAATATCCACAATTGGATTCAAGAAAGCGTAGGCTTCGGGCAATTTCTCCAACAAAAACCTACTGGAATAAAGGACGGAGGGAATACAAATACAGATCCAACTAAAGATATTAAGCATAACAAACATTTTGTTCTTTAATAAAATAAAAGTTATTTTTGTTTTTTTTTTTATTATGAGTCAGGCTACCGAAAAGCAAATGCATTTTGGTGATATGAGTAGTCAAATCAATTCCTTTAAGCTATCCTTCAACTGTATAGTCCCATACCTATACAGTCTCCAAATCCCTCTCATTCCGGTGTATGTTCGATTCATCCATGTACCCCTTCCACCCGAAGCTGCCAGGAGCCGCTCCTTGTCTGTGCCCCCTGCACCATGCTTTTTGCACCGGCGTCACTCCCCGCCCTCGTCTCCGTGCCCGGGTGTCACATGCCCACCAGCTTTTGCTCTGGTTCGTCCTCGAACCACACCCTACTGGGAGAGGCTAGGCTCTGATACCATCTGTAACGTCCCGGCAACTCGCAGGGACCGTCGACTGCCCCCACAGATCACCACCAGGCTTTCCAGTGTGCTTTGTCCTCACTCGCACACTTTTCGGGAAAACTTCCCGGAAGGTCACCCATCCCAGAATTGCTCCAGGCTAAGCACGCTTAACCATGGAGTTCTTATGAGTCAGGCTACCGAAAAGCAAATGCATTTTTGGTGATATGAGTAGTCAAATCAATTCCTTTAAGCTATCCTTCAACTGTATAGTCCCATACCTATACAGTCTCCAGATCCCTCTCATTCCGGTGTATGTTCGATTCATCCATGTACCCCTTCCACCCGAAGCTGCCAGGAGCCGCTCCTTGTCTGTGCCCCCTGCACCATGCTTTTTGCACCAGCGTCACTCCCCGCCCTCGTCTCCGTGCCCGGGTGTCACAATGGTTGGTTGAGGTCAAATGAAATAGTTATACAAAACTTATGTTTGGTGTCTACGGGTTATGTCGTGGGATCATGTATTATAAACACAATGTATCCTTAAACATAAAGTAGTTTAGTTACTAAAATTCAATATGTTTTTTTTGTCCTAAATTGAATGAAATTAAGAGTCCACAAAAATTACTAAATGTCTGAGAGTAGAAGTATAATGTGTTTTAAGGACATTAAAGAGTGTAATTTCCTTCAACGTCATAGGTTAATGTTAATGTTTGATGACCAAACAAAATTATAGATTCCAAAGATAAAATATTATGCTTTTAATAGGTTTTTGTTCATATAATATGGTCATATTTTGTTATTTTTTAACTTTTGGTTAGTATACATTTTATTTCGTAAGTCTTTCTCCATTTTAGTAAAGCATATTTTTTTATTGTTTTTGTCCCTATAAAAAGTAGATTAATTGTTTCTTGTCCATCTAAAATACTTTTAAAGGGATTAACTCAACATAATAAAATATTTATAAGACTAAAACAAGTAAATATATCTTTTTTACTATGATTAAAACAAAACAAAAAACACTAAAATAGGAAAAAAAAATGTTAAAAGACATTTAAAAAAATGTGGATGATGTTGTTTTCCAATCTTACCAAAAGTTTTACCTAGAAATATACAATGTATGGACATCATGAAAAAAAAAGTACCATGTGATTAAACAAAGAACACCAACAATATTTATGGTAATGCATGGAAGTTTTGTAATAAAAGAAAGTTTTAGTATAGATAAAACAAAATATTCTTTCTAGCTAAAAGTTAAGTTTTCTAAGGATAGCTTACTTTGTCTTTTGATGAATTTGACCCAAATTCCTTTGGAGAACCACTATCCATTAAGAAGTCTACAAAGACGCTTGATGACTCTGGTAAGGATACATGCCTTACTAAGCGACCCTTGCCTTTAGAATTCAAATCAACTGATTGGTCATTTTCTATATACTCAAATCGTGATGTAGATGATGACCCTGAAAGTGTATGCTTCTTTGCTGCGGTTGCTGGTTCTTCTGGTTTTTGCTCGTACAGATTCTCACATGACTGCATATCATACATAGGCATTTTCAAATTTTGTGAGACTGATCAGAATTAACCAACAAACACAACATATTTCTTCAAATATAAATGCAAATAAAAGTATATATACCTTTCTAGTAAGCTTTCTAGCACCAAGTCCGACAGTTTTTTTTGTTTTTTTAGCAGATATAGGTTTTCTGACAGTATTAGAAACTGTTGTGTGTGAATAAGCACTTTCGTTTGGGGATTCATTAGTCTTTACTTGAGGAAGTTCTTCAACAACTTGTTCAAACTGAGAAGCAGTAGGCGATGATGGTGAATCTACCTCCTTATCTGTCATACTTTTAGCTACTTCCTTAGAAAGAATTTGTCTATATAACTCCGCAGCTCTTGATGTATATTTGGCCTCTACTTTACCACCATCAGTCCAACCATGCTGCTTAAAGAAATTTCGTGCACGGTTGTTTCCTCCCAAGCTCATCGTTTTCAATTGCTCTGGACTCCACATGTCTAAGTTTGTTGATCTACAAAACAAACATATAATAATCAATGTTCTCATTTTGCAAATCCTAATCCTATATATCTTCCACAAATCATACTCATTCAACAATGCAATAATAAAAACCAAATCGAAACATGCAAATGTTCATAAACCTCGACAAACACCATGTTATTAATACCCTTTTTAACGTTGTATGTCTGTTAGCTGCAAAAATGACAGTATCCATGTACATTATTTGTTGTGTTTGATGAATTCTGAAGGTAGGGAAAATATTAAAGCGAGAAGATTTAGTCCTAACATGGAGAGCGGAAATATTAATGATTATAACTTGCCTGACAAAACTGACATGGACACCGAGACTACGATGTGCAGCGGAACAATCGATGCAGAGGAAGATCCCATAGGTGAGGGAGGCCCAAGTTGGATTTTTTGCATTACAATCGAAACACATCTAAAAGAAAATGCAGAGAAGGATATGAAGTAGAAAGAGACATAATTAATAAGAAATTATATGGATAATGATGAACCTTGTTTTCAGACTTTGCCTTGAGTTTCCGAAACACATTGTTCTTGTCATAGGAAGCATCTGAGGCCATGGAGACGTAAAAGAGAAATGAAGAAAATTGAAACGCAAATGGGTGGGTATTTAGATAACTAGTTTATTTATGGAATGAATTAATTGGGGGTTTTGCTGAAAGCACCTCACCATTCCTCCTTCCACCAAAAATAACCAATCATCTTTTATGTTGCTCTATTTCTTTATAATTTTTCATTTCAATGTCTATTAAATTACTTTTTCAATTAAGTTAACTTTAAAATACTTCTTTTTCTTTCTACCATTCATCTTCTACTTTATTAAATATGATTTTATTTAAAAATATTAAATTAAAAGAAAATAAATGCTAAAAATGAAATATAACAAGTTATTTTTGAATGATTTTAGTATCTTCTTACATTCACTTAATATGTTAGTGTCATATTCCTTCAGCAAAAGGATCCTTGTCAAAAGGATAGTGACATTAAAAAAAATAGAAATTAAAAGAAAAAAAATTAAAGGTGCAAGGAGAAGTGTCCACAAACAAACACAACTTACCCAAACTGAAAAACTCTTATAGTTATTGACAAAAAAAAAAACAAAGCACGTGAGTACCAGGCTTATAAGTCTGTGTTATTAAAATATTAAAATATTAAAATATTAGGCTTGTTTTGATATTAGTTAACATGTCTGGTCCTGACTTAAGCTAGAAAAGACATGTTTTGCGCTTACATTGCGTGTTAGATGACACCCACCGTAGTGATATTGCCCTTGTATTAATTAAATGCAATTCAAAAATAATGTCATTCTACTTTTATAGCATATTTTTGGTGATACATCTGAATCCACGTATTCACACTTTATGCTGCAAATCTTTCCACCTAACATTTCATCTCATAGCTTCTATATAAACTTCTTCTTTTCAATTACATATTCACCAAAGTTCAGATTTTAAACAAGAAAAACAATTGGATATATACATTTAGTATTTGTAGTGATGATTTTTATCTGTGTAATGACTTTGTTGAAGTTATATATTCTCCTATTTGAAATGGTGATGATGGATAATAATTGTGTGAAAGGTGCCTTTGGGTGCACAAATTATCAACAAGAAATTATTATTATTGTCAATATGTTTATGGAAATTACAAGTAGAAAGAACAACGTCAACAAATTTATTAGTGTGTGTCAGGGGTTTGCATTGAAGAAGAAGCAATGATATCATGGTATTTAGAAAACATGACTTTGATGTTGCATTGCTTCCAAATAAATATGAAAATGTTGATGTCAAAATTTGACTATGTTTTAAAATTACTCTTTTTTAATTAGTAAGACTTTTCTTAAAAGAAATACATATTATTTTGAGTAAATATTCACCAAAATTTTATGTTAAATAATATGAATAAATAAACAATTAATATAAAGATAAAAGTTGATTTAAATATTATTATCAGTAAATCTCTTTAAAAGGTATATAATGCTAAGACAATCTATCTTGAGAAAAATTACATATTTATTATTAATATATGATAACATCTCTTTTGTTAAGTATTAAGAAGATATCACTTTATCAAAGGTATCTGGTATACTTTTATTTATTCTTTTAATTGAAAGTGTAATTACAATACAGTAGTTTATTTTTATTTTTTCTTTCTATCAGGCGATTCCATTAAAAAGCCACCGCAAATTTCTAGCCATTTCCTCTTAAAGTATGCGAATTATTGAAATATTCTTGAGGTAGAGAAAGAAAAGAAAATTAGTAATATTAAGCTTGAAGCTGCAATGCCATCTATCAAGGGTAGTGATTCTCTTCAAGCGAAAAAGTTGAAACACGATTTAATTAGAAAGAAAATCTTCACTTAGATTTGAAACTGAGAAACATTAATATTAAAAATTAGGAGGGTTAATTTAAGCAGAGGGATAATTAAGAGTATTAATGAAGGAAGTTGGAGAAGTTGATGGTTTAAGTAGCGACAGAATTAAATGCGTGAAGAACGTGGGGGATCCTCGTCTCTAACTACACACCACACATCGCCATTATCGACTCATGTTGACTCACCTCCTCAAACATCCCTTTCACATATTATCACTCTTTTATCTTCAATAACCACCATTTCCCAAACTCTTTTTAGTGTCAAATCTCACTAATAACATCTTTTAGCCCCTTTTCTTTCCTTACACCATAGGCTTATTAAAACAATGTTTTTTTAAACAAATATAATGTAAATAGAAAAGAAGGAAATATTTTATTTTAAAGTTTAAAGAAAAATAATAATTTGTGTACTTGATAGTCCGGTCAACACATCCCTTACTCTTATAAGACCGGATGGTCTATTCTCATAAGAATCAGTGCTTTCTAAATACTTTCTAATAATTTTGGAGACCATGGTTTATCAATAGACCATAATCTCTATAAGTAATTCTTCAGTAACGTACACATTAAAATCATCAGCATAAACTTAATATGATTAACAAAATAAAACATACTTATGAGCTGTTTAACCCACCCGCTCTATTAAGATTTTAAAAAAATAAAAAAAAAATAGATTTTACAAGAACAATCCTAGATAGAATAGAAAATAACAAGTGAAAGAATAATCTTCTACCCCATTCTCCGAAACAATTTGTTAAACTATGTATGAAGAAAAATAAAGAGAAAACACTTGTAAGGATGCATTAATCCTTCTATCTGGTTGAACATAAGAATTGAACAAGTTTATTAAAGAAACTTGTAATCTGTGTTTATATTGGTTTTTTCTTTATATTATATTTTTTTTTTTGAAGATAATAATAAAGCTTTTATATAACACTGGCTATTACACTGATTTTAAAATCGAAATGGTCATTAAATTAATTAATATATTAGTTAAAAATCTAATGATTGTATTCATACTAGTAACAATAATAATTAAATAAGACATAAATAATATGAAAGAAATATAATTTTGTTGAGGGGTATAAAATTTTGAGTATATTCAGAAGTTTAAATAAAATATATCATGATATTTATATCTAAATTTGTTACCATTGATAAGTACAAATGTTTGAACAAAATAAAAAAATATAATGAGAAAAATATTTTAGTTTTTTTAATTAAAAAATGCTGCAATTGTTTTAGTAAGAATTTATAACTCGTATGGATCGGTTCCTTCAAGAAAGCTTTGTAGTTTATTAATGCTACTATTGCTTGACCACTCTAAATCAATAGAAGGGGTAATTAAATTTGAGCCGTAAGATTTACAAAATTTTATTTCTAGCATTTTTCTTGTTATAATTACTTGTGAAAAATAGAAGAAATCGAGTCAAATTTTAGTATACCTAAGTTCGACATGTTTTAAATAAACAAGGCATGAATCTCGTCAATGTCTTGTTATAGTAATTTTCTTAAAGATTTTGGCTGGATTAAATGAAAGCCTATTTAAAAAATATTTTATTATACGAATTTAAATGAAAGCCTATTTAAAGTTTATCGTATTATCAGCTTAAATAGGATGATTAAGAATTGCAAGTTTTTTATATTATTATGTAATATATATGTATCATTATAAATTAATTATTTATAAAAAATATTATAAAGCTTTTAAATGAAGTATAAATTTATAATTTCATAATTATTAGCATTTTACACGGATCAAAACATGCTTAATAAAAAAAATATGATTTTGAAATACTATAAAAAATTTATTCAAACAAAAAAGATATTATTTATATTTTTACTCAAAAAGTCACGTGCTTTAAGCCATGCCACCGTTCCCTTCGCCCGTGCACTTTCTCAAAATGTCGTACTCGGTTCGAACTCGACGTAGATCTGTTATAAAAGTGCCATATTGTATCTTTTACTTCTAACAATAATTAATCAATTCATTTTTTTTTTCAAGTGTAACATTTTTTGCTTGTTTATTATTTCTAAAGTTGAAGAAGAGGTAATATGATGTAAAAAAACATGGCAAAACTATGTTACAGTGACAGAGAAAAATGATTATGTGAAAAAAAAACGCAGTGTATATTTTGTGACCCACTAAGTCTTACGCGGGGTCGCATTTTTGAAAACATTGTAGGGAATCATTAGCAGCGTTCACGTGTTGACCCAAAATTTGTTGTTGCTTTCTCTCTTCAACCTTGCCCTGCTACACTACATCAACCTCTTCCCCATATGTTCCTACTAACTCAAACGTGGGAGACATGTAATATCATCACTCACTCAACATGCTATTTCTAATCCACACCGTCCACTCATACCTTTCTATTCATTGTTTTTGTCTTAGTTTTTATATATATAAAAAGTTAACTGTATAAAATTAATTAGAAAAATGGAATTTATATATATTTATATATTACAAAATCGTGTTATTTATAATCAAGATAAGATTTTGAATTTGATATTAAATAACGTAATAGATTAAATAAATAACAAATATTTCTAATAATAAATTAGATAAATTTCAATTTATGATTCTGATATAATGCTGAAAAATAATTCAAATTCTAATTCCGGACCATATTTATATTTTAACTGAAGATAAATTTTAATTCATAATTCTAATATAATGTTAAAAAATAAATCGAATTCTAATTTCGAGACCCTATTTATATTTTAACTGAGATATATATGTTTCTGAAAATTTCAAAAGTATCATCTTATCATGTTATGTTTTAGTTTCTAAAAAATCGAAGTATAATATATGCATTAGAAAGTATTTTTATATCAATTTATATAATTATGAAATCGTTTTATTTGAAGTTATTACCACATTTCCATGAAATCCAACCTTAAAACTTGAATCATGTTATAACTAAGTAAGTTTCAGGACTCAAACATGAAACTTGGAAAGTTGGAACTAGAAAACAGACCTCCAGACACTCTTGTGAAAGAATAAAAGAAGGATAGTGCAGTGCATGGGTGATAAAGTGGTCTTAGAGAAGAATTGATTAAAAGAAGATAGCTTAGTGTAAGATTATGTTAACGATAAGATGGATTAAGATATGAAATAAGTGGTGTGAAGAATGAGGATTCGTGGAAAGGGAGGAATATGATTATTTAAAAATGATATATGATGATGGGGAAGCGTGAAGTGACGGGGCAGCGTAATGAAAAGAAGAAAGAGAAAGTGTACGGAGACGTCTACATTCATTGGGCACAGCACCGCCAAGTTGGAATGCTTTGACTTTTGGCAGCGGAATGGAACACACGCGGCGGCTGAAAACAACAACTTAATATATAATAAGAGAAATTAACAAGATGTTCCGCGTGCAGATCAGAATAAAGGGCAGGGGAGGGGCTGAAAATATGAAACACGTGAGTTTTTTTTTTTTTTTTTTTTTTTAGCGTGTGTGATTAAAAGGGAGAAATGATTGGCCTCTTTAAGTCAGTGTGAGACTGTGTCTGACACTGTGCGTCACGCTTATGCCATTTTCAGTCTTCATCCTCTTCACCCATTTATGGTACTCCTTCCTACCCCATCCTATTCCTTACTCTCTCTTTTTTACCATAATAATACACACAAAATCAAATACTCCTCCCTCTCATCATCACAAAAATATTATTCTTTTCATAAATAAATTAACATTATTTTAAATATAAATTACAATTCATTTTTCTATAAATTAACCTAAATTAACCTAAATTAATTATAGCTTGTCAAAAAAACCCTGTCTTATTTTTTCATAAAAATACTTAAGAAAATATTTGGAGTTTATTTAAAAGAATATAAACTTATATTGTGTAATAATACAACTTTAATTTTTAGATCGTATACAAATTAATTAGTATTATACTTTTGAACTTCTCTCCCATTTTTTTAATCCGGATCTTCAAGTTTGGATACACGTGGAGGACATACTCCTTCCACGTCGGATCAATCTGGCAGACATACATTTGAGAAAGTAAAAAAGTTTGGGAATTAAAAAATAAAAAAATTATTTAATTATTGAACTACAGCTAAAAGAATTATAAAATAGTTTAATATACAAATTAATTTAAAAAATATAAAATAAATTTTAAATTAAAATAAAAATCATTACAAATCTTAAAAAGTGTATTTCAAAATAAAAAAATTAAAATATTTTCAGAAAATAACAAAAATATTTAATTTAATTATTTATTTCATCATAATATAAAACATATATTAATAATTTTTTTGATAATTAATAAAAAATTATAAAGCTAGTGATATATATAATTATGGTGGCATAAAATAATTTTTTTAAGATTATGCATAAATAGTTATGTTTAAAATATAACCAATTATATAAATTTCTTTATCGTAAAAAAAGTTTAATTTAAAAAATTATCTTTTTTAATATATTTTAACATTTTTAATTTGTTTAGCCATATTCGGTGGCTTTGTTTGTTTTGATTTAAACTAAAATAAATGAGTGTATCAAGTGATATTAATTTTTTTACATAAATGAATCTTTTGAAAAAATCATCTACTTATTTACGCAAGTCCTTTAATATATATATATATATATATATATATATATATATATATATATATATATTAGATATTCAAATAAATATGTTTTTTTAATACAACAGTTAACTACAATACTTTTACGACCCAATTTTTTTTCTTTTTGAAGTCTTTTTTCATCAAATATTTTTCTGCTCCTAATTTTCATTTTTCACTCAATCGTGTGAGGATAAGAAAGATTTTGTGTTTGTGAGAGAGAAACTATGGGAAATGACTATTCTGATTTATTGCTAGATTACGACCCCACCTTTTATTTCTCTCATGGCCAACCTTTCGCTGTTGGAACTAGATAAAATAATTGTGTTTTTGGAGAATATTCATTCATATATTATTTTTTAATATTTCATAAGTGTTTTTTTAATTTTAGAAAAGGTTTATTAAAACAATTCATTATATAATAATTTCATACCCAACACATAAAATTGAATTAAAGTAAAATAATTGTTAAATTGGATGCTGTAATTATATTAATTATATTCCAAAGAGATGATACCAAAGTAGAGCATACCATGAAGATAGAATTCTAAAAGCAGACCCCATGTCTCCATCATAAAACCTAGCCTAACCCAAACCTACAGGTAACTTTCAAATGTTGGTATAAGTAGAACATTATCAGTTCATACACAAAAGCACTCAGCCTCTGAACAAACAACTAGTTTATTTATTTTTCTCCTTTTTATTTTCAATTTCTTATAATGTTTTTCTTTTCACTCTTTTGTTTATTTTTCTCTTTTCAAACGGTTTTCTTTCTTGTTCTATATTTTTTTTTTCATTATTTCTCATTTTTTTTCTAATATGATTTTCTTTACTTATTCAATCTCTTTCATCTCTTTTTTATTTTCATGAAAATTATGAAAGATTTTAGTACGCCACATTCTATTTATCTTTCAAAATTTGTAAAAGAAGATTTCATTTCAAGTATTTATTTTTCTGAACTTATTCATTAAAAATATCTTACTATGGCCATTTTTATGTCACATAAAAGAGATGATATAATCTTTCAGTAACTAAAAACATAATAAAAATTTTCAAAAAACAAAAACAAAAACTCATCATGAAATTAGTTCCTTTCCATTTGATTCAATGATTAAGAGGAGCTAAGGTAGAGGTGATCTCACGTGAGAACTAAACAAATGTTCTATTATATACGGATCGAATAAAAGTACAAATTGTTGAAAATGCAAGTGTGAATCTAAGTCCCATGTTAGATAGAATTTTTAAATTAAAATACTATATAAAGGTGAAAGATCCATTAACCCATTACCTTAAAGTTTTAAGTAGAAAGTGGTGTCAATCCCTTATGTGGTTGAACTCATATCTCATTGGTATTTGTATCTCTCCATTAAACATTTCCCTTGATAGACCCAACACAACCAATTTTATACCTACAACCTACCAATAACAATACTTTATTAGTTTTTTTTTACCATTTTTTACATTTTTTTTATTATAATCACTTATTACTTCTAATTATAGTTTAGGGTTTAAGGTTTAGGTTTACACTTTTTTTAATACTAGAATGTTGTCCAATAATGTTTTAATACTTCGGACGTTTAATTTATTTGTTTGCTAAATTATGTAGTTTGACACTTTATTTTTCAACTACTATCTTTGTGAAAATGTTTAGTAAAATAGGTTACACTTTAATTGTATTGTTATCAAATAATGACTCAAGTCAATACACTTTTATTATACTATAATACATATATAAAATACTTTAGAAAAACAAAACATCCGTAAGGCTATGTTCCTTTTAGTGTATTTACTATCTCTAAGAGGGGATTAAAATCTACTTACCCACCAATTTATGATAGATTGAATCAGGTTACAAAATTTTTGGTTCACCAAAAAGAGAGTCAAGTTGAGTTGACTTTTTTTTTTCGCTGAACCATAATGAGCAAACTCGTGCGAGTCATACAGACTCACTTTGACACCCTTACATTTCATAGTCACAATATTTTTAATTTTGACTATAAGTTCTTGTTTGTCACTATTTGTATGATATTATTATATTGAACAACAAAACACTTTTAACATCGAAGTGTTTATTAGTTTACTAAATCACACCTTAATATATGAGTCTTGAATTCATTAGTTATATCTAAAGATCGATTCCAAATAAGCATGTTGTGTTGGAAATTCTAATCTAATGTCTTTAATCCAATCCAGAACGAGACAACATACACATTATTCTCTCCAATGAGATCTTCTTATTCATCTCTTTTGTCACCCTATTATTTTGTGAAGCATAATAAACAATACAATGTCCAATAATACCTTAATCTTTGTAGAAGTTGCCAAATATCTTAAAACATAATTCTAACTCATTATCCATTATCGTACTCCATACCTTTTGTTAAGTCTAATTAAGCATAAAAGTATATACTAATGAAAATGAGAAAAACATTAAATATTTCCTCATCTTAAAAATTCAAGTTAGTTTTAAGTATTTACATTCTTTAACAAAGTACCTCTTAAAGGACATTAATAATTAGAATAGCTTAAGAATGATTGTCTATATTGCTTTCCAAATATGCATTACTCACATAATTGCAAAGCCTTACTATGATAGCTACTTAATCACCCATGCTCACACAAAACTTTCATCCGACTCCCACTCATGTGACTTAGATGCAAATGCTACAAAGCCTTATAAAATGCATACGAAGAAACAAATGACAGAGTCTATCCTATTGAAACCTTCCAATATATACAAGTTACCCACCTTGTTTTATTGTATTACTACAACATATATCTTTTTCGTTACAAAAATCACCCGACTTTTAACATTACACGTGAAACCTTTTCCATTCAATGTATCATTTGAAACGAGATTGTTCTTTAGTTTTTAAATCAAACAAAGTCTAACAATAAGCTAAAAATATCAATATAAATTAAATAGACATATATCATTCAAACTCTCAACTAAGTTAAATAAACTAATACATTAATATATAAAAATATACACATATATGTATGTACGTGTACGTATGCACTTGTGCTATAAAAGATAAACAAATTCTATCAAATGTTAAACAAATTTAATAGATAAGTAAGAAGTAAAATATAAATGAATCATTCCAAGATTTATGTATGTTTTATTGCTTTAAATAACATGTAAAAAAACAGTAAAAGATAATTAGTATCATGAGAGTCATCTACAATTATTTTTAATAGGATAATAACTTTTCTTTATTGTATATCGTTTTCTTTCATTCTTACCTACATAGTTTTAATGAGAGGAGCGTTTTTTTTTCACTATTTTTTTATTGTGCTTTTATATCTAATATATAATATATTGATAATTTGAGAATCAATATAATTAATAACAAAAGTAAGAACATAGTGTATGGAAGCACATTATATATGACTAGTGAAAATAATATTTTTATGATAAAAAATAATTATATAGATAAATATAAATAATAGGGTTAAATATGTTTTTAAATTTTTTAAGTTTTAGTGAAAATTAAAATTAGTCCTTCCTCAAAACTTTAGTCTTATTTAGTCCCTCAATTTTAGAATGTGTAAAAATTTAATTTTTTTAACTAAAATTTGTTAAATTTATTTGACGTTTCAAACACATCTCATGATAGCATCGAAGTTTACACTATTTGACAAAAATTTCTTTTAATGTTAGTTGATAAACGTATTTAAAACCTCAAATAAACTTAACAAAAGTTGTTTAAATATATTAAGTTTACATGGTTATAAAGATGAGAAATTAAATTAGTCCGAAGATTTAAAGAGTAACTAATTTTAATTTTCAATTAAAGTTAACATATTTAAAATTCTGATATAAATATTTTTATTTATTTTGTAAATAAATTTTATTTATTTTTTTGAAATAATTTTAAATTTTAAAAGAATTCATTTGGAAGGTAAAATTAAAAAAAAAATGGACATAAAACAATATCTTTTACATATAAGTATAAATAATATATTATATTATTATTTTTATTTGAATGAAGAAATACTTCAACTTTAAGATAATAAAGTTAATAGTATAATTATATAAAAAAATAGTGGGTGATTTATAATATATGATATGATTGAAAGTAAAGTATATTTCGTTTACTTTTTTCAATTATAAAATATAATTAAAAGTAATATAGAAATATATATATATATATATATATATATATATATATATATATATATTTTAAAAATAAATAAAAACTAAGATATAAATGATATATATGTGATGGGTATATTTTTCATTATCTTATTATTATATGGTTTTAAAGCCCCATCACTTTTGAATTGATGTGTGGGTTGTCAATCCCACGAGGCACCAGAGAAAGACAATTTACAGGTGGAATGCAGACTTTTTTGTCGTCCACAAAATTATAAGAAAATAAGACAAAACAAAAATAATTGTGAAAATGAACCTCAAGCAGGTCCACTTTACACCACCCAGCACTATTCTTTTTGTTATACAACTATGATCTTATAATTTTAAAATTAATTTCCGTACACATAAGATGTTTTATACAAAAGCAGGAGAAATATTTTATATAAAATGTTTATTGTGGTAAATATAATTAATATTTACTATTTTAACAACTAAGATTGCTTAATGAAATATATTAAACATTTCAACCAGGTGTTTTTGTAATATTAATTAAGATAACATTTATCTAAAATTAGATTGAAATTCAGTTTAATACTTCTTCCGTTATTAATAAATATAAGACTCTGTTGCTTAAATCATCAGGGTTAAATAATGTTAATTCAATTGATAAAAGAATAAATAACAATAAATATGTATTAATTTTTAAAATTATACTTATATTTAATATTTTAATTTTTTTAAAAACTGTCTTCTAATTAAAAGTATTTTGATATAAGAATAATCCATACGATAAGCATTTGAGACTTATAGCTCTTAAAACAACAGTATCTTTAATTCGCGTAATTCGAAATAAGTTGTTTTAAGAAAGAATGAAAGAATTATATTAATAATAATAAAAAATATAGTATAGTAAAGCAGTAAAAAAGAGATGGAAAGATACAAGACGCGGCGTGTTTACGAAAAACTCGGCGTGGGCGTTTGGGTTTCGCGGAAGGCTCGCGCTTGCTCACTCTCAGTCAGTCCTCTTGAAACAAAATACTACTAAAATTCACCCTAAATGCACTCCAAATAAATTCCAAACCCAAATGCATTCTCTCTTGTTGGGTAGCTAGCTTTCTGTGTTTATCCCCTTTTCTCTTTCTTTTTTTCTCTCCCAATCCAACCCAATTTCAATTACCCAAACGCCAAACTCCAATCACCACAGCTCAATCACCAACATCATCAACAACTCAGCGTCAGCGAGTGGATGAATCTCTGGACGGACGATAACTCTTCTGTTATGGAGGCTTTCATGTCCTCCTCCGATCTCTCCTCCATATGGCCTCCGCCGGCGCCGCCGCAATCCGCCGCCGTCTTCAACCAGGACACCCTCCAGCACCGCCTACAGGCCCTCATCGAGGGCGCCAGAGAGAGCTGGACCTACGCTATCTTTTGGCAGTCCTCCTATGACTATTCCGGCTCCACGCTCCTTGGCTGGGGCGACGGTTACTACAAAGGCGACGATGACAAGGCCAAGGCCAAGGCCAAAGCTAAAGCCACCTCCGCCGCCGAGCAGGACCACCGCAAGAAGGTCCTCCGGGAGCTCAACTCCCTCATCTCTGGCTCTTCAGCTACCGCCTCCGATGACGTAGACGAGGAGGTCACAGACACCGAGTGGTTCTTCCTTGTTTCCATGACCCAGTCCTTCGTCAACGGCGCCGGCTTGCCCGGCCAGGCCTTCTTCAATTCCAACCCCGTCTGGGTCACCGGTGGCGACCGCCTCTCCTCCTCCCCCTGCGAGAGAGCCCGCCAGGGACAAGTCTTTGGCCTCCAAACCCTAGTCTGCATACCCTCCGCAAACGGAGTCGTTGAACTGGGGTCTACCGAATTAATTTACCAGAACCCGGATCTGATGAACAAGGTGAAGGTCCTCTTCAATTTTAGCAACAACAACTTCGACATGGGTTCTTCTTGGCCTGCAACCAGCGCCGATCAAGGAGAAAACGACCCCTCCACGCTCTGGCTCAACGATCCTGAAGTTAGGGATTCCATTAACACTGTCGCAGCTACTCCTTCTGTATCCGTTTCTGTTCCCCCTCATAACAGTACTCACGGGATTTCAAAGACGATGCAGTTGGAGAGTTCTATTCAAACCCCCGGTTCCAGTACCTTAACTGAAACCCCAAGCTCTATCCACGCTGTTCCACAGAACCAGAGCGTGTTCTCCAGAGAATTGAACTTCTCTGAGTACGGTTTTGATCCCAAGAGTGGCAACACTAACAATCAGCATTCCCTGAAGCCCGAATCCTGCGAGATTCTCAGCTTCAGCGATAGCAAGAGAACCTCTTACGGGGGCGGGGGCGGGGCCGGGGCCGTCAATGGTAATTCCAATTCCAATTCAAATTTCTTCTCTGGTCAATCACCGTTTGTTGCTGTTGCGGATGAGAACAACAATAACAACAACGGGAAGAGAAGGTCACCGAATTCGCGAGGCAGCAACGACGACGGAATGCTTTCGTTCACCTCCCGCGCGATTCTTCCGGTCACTAATTTGAAGTCTGCCGGTGGCGGTGATTCCGACCACTCGGATCTGGAAGCGTCGGTGGTAAAGGACCCTGTGGTGGAGCCGGAGAAGCGGCCCCGGAAGAGAGGGCGGAAGCCGGCGAACGGAAGAGAGGAACCGTTAAACCACGTGGAAGCGGAGAGGCAGAGGAGGGAGAAGCTGAATCAGAGGTTCTACGCGCTTCGTGCTGTGGTTCCCAACGTGTCCAAGATGGACAAAGCGTCGCTTCTGGGTGACGCAATATCTTACATTACGGAGCTGAAGTCCAAGCTTCAAACTCTGGAATCAGATAAAGATGGGTTGCAGAAGCAACTTGAAGGAGTGAAGAAGGAACTCGAGAAATCAAGTGATAACTCTAATCACATGAAACACGCGGGTAATGGTAACATTAAGTCGGCTAATCAGGCGTTGATTGACTTGGACATCGACGTGAAGATTATTGGGTGGGACGCGATGATAAGAATCCAATGCAGCAAGAAGAACCACCCCGCGGCGAGGTTGATGGCGGCGCTGATGGAGTTGGACTTGGACGTTCACCACGCCAGCGTGTCGGTGGTTAACGATTTGATGATTCAACAAGCGACGGTGAAGATGGGGAGTAGGTTTTACACGCAGGAGCAGCTTCGTTTGGCCCTGTCGGCTAAGGTTGGGGATGTACGCACTTTGCGGCGTTGAGTTGAGTTGAGATTATATGAATTGTGCTTATGTCATGTTAGCTAGCTAGCTAGCTCTGTGTAAGTTGTGCTGCTCTGGGATATTTTAAGCCTTCCCGGTAGCTGTTTCTGTAAAATAATAATAATGTCTTTTCTTTTTGGGTAGTAGATGAGTATGAATTTTGAGGTAATCATGTTGGGAAGCTTCATGGAGTTGTAGAACAAGCTAGGCACAATTGTCACCAAATCTGTGGGTGGAGTGGAGATAGGAGCCAGGTAAAATAGGGTATTTTTATCTCTCTAGATAATGTATATATTAATAATCATAAATGTGAAGGAACATCATGCAAGTTTTCGATATTATCATTCTTCATCTTATGAGTTTCACTCCCAGCCTTGGCTGCCATTTCAGTTTTTGGTTATTCAAATAATAATGGTTTGTTTGGGTCTTTTTCAAGAGATCATAAAATAACGCTATTCTTTCAAAAGCCAAAGACTTGTTTTCTGTTTTTTGGTTGGAACATGCACTGCCTACCATTTACAGGATTTTGAACAACTTTATAATCTTTATCATGGAGTTGTTGTGCTTTTGCTGTTTGATCTATCATGAGAAAAAGGGGTGTGATTGAGCTGATTGCTTGGTTGTCCTGGGAACCAAAATTTCCCTGCAGCTTTGAAATGATGTTCCTTTAAGCCATGTGAAAAATGCACACCAACACAAGTAAGGTCGTGCTTCTCTGTCTTTATGCTAATTGGAATTCTTTTCGAGCGTCTACATCTATGCTACGTTTTCAAGTTTTTGACTTGCTCGCACGCTGTTTTAGATCCTCTCTTATTTTTCTCATCTGGTTAGCGAGTTTCCTGATCAGGTATTCTGCTAACTACTGTTCTGACCCTACTACCAACTTTGACAATGAAAATGTCTTCCGACATGCATGGTAGAATCGAGGGGAATAAATGGGTATCGAATACTACTTTAGTCCCAAGTTGTCTGTGTACGAGGCTATGACATATGTGTTTGTGGAATCCGAATCAGTGGTAATGCACGGGAATAGCCAGAAGTTCACCATTAGAAAGAGACTCCAATGAATGGCTCTTTCTCTTAAGCTGCATTAAAAACAACATGAATTTGTTTCATTTACCAACTATTTTTGCTATGTTAAACTTAAATGGTTATAAATTGAGTTTATCAGTATGGATATGTACTTGTACACAGCGGGACTTTTTTGGCATTTCAGGAATCCTGGGATATAAGCAGAATTGGATAAAACTATTTTTAAGTAAAGTTTACTACTTCTAAATATGTGAGAAGCTTTAACAAGATTTAACTGTTATAAGTTAGTGTTTCATTCAATCGTATGTGTAGTAATTATGGAATTCTCAACCTAAACAAACAAATAAATTCAGCACAAACTTAAATTAAAATCATTTGAGACCATTAATTCTCATGTCTTAATTAAGACACTGGAATGTTTACGGTTCTTTCGTAATTATATTGGAATAGCTGTAAAATGGAGAATTTCCTTTTTGATAAGCTAGAAAAGGCAAAAAGTGTTAAATGCTTTTTGAACAGAAGTAAACAAAACGTTCAAGCAAAAAGTTATCCATCTGGCTTTGACAAAACCAAACAGAGACAGGATGCATGATACAATTCCGTATGGAAACTCAACAACCGAACCGCTATACGTCTATCATTTGAATTGTACAGTTAGTTTGAATAACAACTCAGATGCCTTTATGTTTCTCCCTTCTATTAATTATTTTTCCAAAATTTCTTAAATCATCATGAGTTCTACCAAACTTATAAGCTTTCAATTTAAAAAACTGCTGTACATTTTGTCATTTTCTCCTTAGTAAGTTTCTTATCGACAAATTTTGGAATTAGGTCGCCAAGAGAAACTAAGGCTACAATATTAAAAAAATTTCTTAATTTTGAAACATTATATATTAAATTGAAGGAGTAGAATGTAAAGATATGCAAGGAAAGAGGAGAGAATGGGAAGTAGATAGTGGTGGCTGTCTGTAGAAAAATGGAAAGATAAGCTATCCTCTTCAATATTCACCATAATACATACAAAAACACAAAATGTTATACATACAAAGTACAAAAACTTCTCATTACTAAATTAGTTTATCTTTTAGGATTATAAATGAATAGACGCCAGGTGATGCAAAAGATTGCGTGTTCGGGAGAAAATCGAGGTGCTTCGTTTTTTTCCTTTTTTTTTAATTTTTAATTTAATACGATGAGATTGAGGTGGATGAGATTTAATTTATGTGGGGTTCATATTGGTTAGTGTTGATCCAATCTGAATGATTAAAGTTAGTTGAACTGGTAAGAGCAGCTCACAAGATGTTTATTTTATAAACACAGTGGTCATAAAATATAATATTACAAGTAGGACAAAAAATGACCATAAAATAGGGTCAAATATCCTATTAAAAAAATTCAGGCACATTATTGTTTTCTGTGTTTACATAACCTTCTCCAATCGAGGCATTTGCACAAAGACTAATGTCGGATTACATCACCAGGAAATCTTTCAAATGAAATGACTTGATAAGAATTGTCCCAATACCATTTTTAAGATTATCGAGTGCATGCAATCAATCGGTAGTGCCACGAAAATTATTATAAAATTGATTATCACATGCGACAAAACATAAAGCTAGAAAAACTGTTCACCCACTAATAATTCTAATCTCATGAATGAGATTACTACCCCTACGAGCAAGAATGAGAAGCTATGTTAACAGTGAGTTAATGTAATGTAGGTTAAAGTATAAGATATAAGAGAGTGTTAATATCATTTTATAAAGTTAACTTTATGAAATTGAGTTAAATTAAAATTTATTTTTTAATATATTTTTGAAATTAATTAATTATTGACAATAGATATGAATTTTTATGTGGAGAGATATCGAGAAATCAAATAGGAATGAAAATTAAGTTGGTGTCAAAATAATGAATATTAGGAGGTGAGAAGAGATAGTAAGATTAGATTTAGGCTGTGTTCTTTTTAATTGATTTGAGGGAGATGATTTGGGGGAGATGATTTGAGTGGATTTGAGGGTAATTTTTTTGTTGTTTTTTTGAGTGGATTTGAGGTTAATTGTGAGTGGATTTGGAAGGAAAGTTTGTGAGAATTAGTGTAGGATTTGATTGATGTGATTGATTTTAAAAATTAGTTTAATTGGTAGAAAATATAGATTACCAAATTGCCCTTCTTTGCTTGTATTATAAAATGTTATTTTGTAATGTTATATTTAATTGTAAAAAAGTTTATAAAGAGAAAAAAATTTTTTAATCATTGTTAAAAATATTGTTTAAAAATTATAAAAATTATAATGTAGTAAAATAAATATATTTTAAAATGTTTAGGGAAATTGTAACATAATTTAAGATTTGAAAGTCACATACAAACCAAAATAACAACCATTACAGTCATGGAATATATTATCGGAAATAAAATGAACTTAATCATCTAAATGGTGAAGAATGGAGTTCACATTTTGATTTAGGTTAGCAAATTGGCGGTTCATGTCTAGGGAAAGGTTTGCCAAGTTATCTTCAATACGTTGTACCCGCACCTGCATTTGTTCCATACCCTGCATCCTATGTCTCAAGTCTTGTACTCCTTCCCACATTTGATTTATCATGTTAGCATTTGATAGAGGTGGAGGAGGCTGCACAGGGTTTTGATGAGGGTGTGGTTGATCTTCTTCTTCATCATCATCCAGATCGTGTTGCCAAGCACCGTTGACATAAACAATTTTCATCCTCTTCAAAGAATTGATAGAAAAGTGATGTCGGGACCCTATTTGAGTGCTGGGATCGGCTGAGACGTCAACTCCACAATATTGCATGATGTGTGTGATAAGGACACCGTATGGGAGGGCTGTGTCACTGACCTTGCATTTAAGCATATGCTGCATGATGTGATGAGGCCAATTGATAGGTATATTATTTTTCAGCACCCATATCATAAAAATATCTTCGTGCAATAACCTGGCATAATTCCCTGGTCGTGGAGTCAACATATGCACAATAATATAATGGAGAAGCCGATCATTGATATTCAAACAACCAACGGTTAAAACACCTTGACCACCCTCCAAATCTGGTATAACCATAGTAGCTAATGCCATGTCGCGGTCATATGGAAAATCGTCTGGGATAGTTGAGTAACATAATTTCTGACCGTCGTACTTCAAGTTAGCTACATTCAACCAATCAGCAGGTTTGAATCTAATTTTTCTCCTGTTGACCTCAGTGAGCAAATATCCATTTGCAGATATCTTCAGATTTGAATAAAATACTTTGATTAAATCCGGATAGTAGGGTCCCTCTAATGTCAGAAATTGGCTCAACCCTTGAAAAAGAAGCTGTTGTTGGAAAAATAACTCTGAACCGGTGAATGAATCAAAATTCATTATCTTTGGAGGAATTACACTTCTTGTATAGAAATCAGCTGCATAGTTCTCCATTTGATGACTGTGAGTGAAAAAACGCCGCTGATCTAATTGTTCCTCTACAGATGGTCTAACATGGGGTGCATCTTCTGCCTCATTGACAGTTTCTTTTCCCTTACGAGTTCTTTTTGACCTTCTTGTTGATGATGATGCCATCTGAGAATTTTTTCAACAACAAGCTATTTATTAAAACAACAACAAAGGATATCATAACACGTTAGTTATATATAACGATAAAAACAAGAAATGATAGATATTCAACCAAATCATTACATCGTTAACATAATAGAAGTAAAATATTACATCCACCATAGAAATATAATAAGTCATAATTAAATCACTAATACAGAATTGCGTCCTTATACTAATAGTAGTAAGTCATATATGGAAATTCTTAACAGTCACCGCCCGATATCATTTTACATAATTTGTTCCACCGCTTATGTGGTGGCAATCCCATCAACCTCTTAGTGCATGTCGGGTTTCGACATAAGAAATCATAGCACTGCTCTAGCAAATTATCGTCACTGATGTTCATAGCAGTCAACATTTCATAAATGTCCGCCTCAGTATATGTGTAATTGGGGGTGCGACGAAGAATCTCGGTTTGGGAACGTAGTATTTCATTTCTGTCCTCCATCACTGATACTTGACGCACGGCGGCATCAGAAATTACCCCAAAATGTACATTTGATGAGCTTAGTACATTTGCAAACCCATCCAGACTAGTGGTCAACTTATCAAATTGGGTATCAATAGAATCCACCATAGGTGCCTTCCTTTTCGAGCCTCGTAAGGAAGAAGTTCCACCAGATGGGACGGAAGGCACAGATTGAGTCTGGGCCGGACTATATTCATCAACAGATGGAGGAGGCGATGGTGGAGTTGGGTCTCTGTATCCTGTCCACTGAGACTGTTGTGGCATGTACTCAACATTTTCATTCAAATCAACAGTTACATGAGGACCAACACGTTGTCTTCGAGCTTGACGAGCAGTTCGAACACCACTCCCAATAGCTCGATCAGCTGCCCATAACTCCACCATTAAATCATAGTGTTTTATACTGTTAACCCTCCACTTCGCCGCAGCTGGCCGCGACTGCAACAACAAAGACAATAAACACAGTGCTTCATATTAATTATATTAAGGATCCACATAAAAAATAAGTTTTTTTTATAAATACCTGAATCAGGTCAAGCCAGACTTCGTCCTCAGCATGAAATGTCATAGTTACTGGATTCCAAGCAAATCCACTCAATCCAGAGAACAAGTCATGCACCTCACGCCATTTATCCTTTAACACTTTCTGACGATTTTTCACATTATTTTTTGTAACTACGACATACCCAGCGCTGTGAAGATGATCAACTATGTTAGTATATGCTTGGGTTGTCCAGCTTCCATCAACCCTATTACCCATTCTTGATTCCTCGATCATGCAGTGTAGTAGACGTGCGTCCATGTCCTCTGTCCATTTCATAAACTCTCTAGTAGGACCAGAGGACGGCATGGCGGGTGCCTTACCCCTATTCATTTTATACCTAAAGAGTCAAGAAATATTTTGTAAGTTAACATAAAACATCCTTAATAATATGTTCTTCTCATACAGATAAAAATAAATTAAAATACAATACAATCAAATACAATAACTACGATGCTTGGTAATCACGCCACATTTGATCAGCTATACAATCCCTAATACTACTTCCAATCCTATGGTCCTCTTCTCTAACTTGAGATGAAGTCCCATCATGTTCTTCCCTTTCATTCAACTCGTTATCAACTTCATCGAGTAAGGAGTCATCGTTATCCACGCCCCGAAGGAAGTTGTGTAATATACAACAAGCTAGTATGATATTAGTCATCGTCTCTAATCCATAGTGCGGTTCAGTGCCACTTCCAATGATAGGGAATCTTTTTTTCAACACACCAAAAGTTCTTTCAATTACGTTTCTCAACGACGAGTGCCGATGATTAAACAACTCTCGTGCATTTTGTGGTCCTCTGCGTGTATATTCTTTTAAGTGATATCTTACGCCTCTATATGGAGTCAAAATTGTGCTTTTCAACATGAAACCTGCATCACCCAGGTAGTATTTTCCTACAATTTTCCAGATACAAAGGTAATTAGTCACTACAAAATAATTTCATGGACATGGATTGTTTACACACTGACCTTGGGGGATAACCAACGGATCATCTCGATCAAGAGCATTTTTTAATATTCTTGAATCGGATGCAGTGCCTTCCCATCCAGCAAGAACGTACGTGAATTTCATGTCAAAGTCACACGCCGCAAAGACATTTTGTGTTGGCCAATCTTTTCTTCCTCGAAATCTCGGAGCTTCAGAACTTGGAACCCTTACCCTAACATGAGTACCGTCTATGGCCCCCAAACAATCCTAAACATAAAAATATTAACTCATCATATGTCACAGAATTTGTTATCGTCCTTGTTCAAATAACAATAACAGATGTAATGGAATCACTACCTTAAAGTACGGATAAAATCGATTGTTGTTCAACACATGTGGATGAACCTCATTTCCTGATGGTTGTATTAGAAATTCTGATTCTAAACTTATGATAGCGTCCAAGACATTGTGAAAGTGTTTGCTAACTGTCGAACCTGATCGATGAAAGAAAAATGCCACACTACGATTCTTAACATTATGACCAATTATATGAAGAAATTCAGCAACTTGTTCCTCCACGGTTGACCGAATTGCGTCCTTGACTAACCCAGTTGATCTTACTCTCTCACAAAGATTAATAAATGCCTCTGGACCCATCCTAATAATGTCGCGGCACCGATGAGTATGCACGAGATATGACATTAACTTCTCCCTACGACGGTCTCTATCAGGTAGGTAATTGCTTACACTACTGGAATCAGTGGAGTACATATTCAAGATACTCAATGCGTGTCCAACAATGCATAACATTGTGATCGCCGCTACTGATGTGGTTATTTGTAAGTGTTGACGTATCATTCCAATAATCTTGAAGTCTACACCAACCACATCATCATCTACATCTTCGCGGTCCAAATATGATAAATCTATATGTTCTTCCATCTATATTTACTTAAACAATTACACATACTATTTTACAAATTTAAAATTCATATATTCATTCAATAAAATACAAATATACATTAATACATTCAACTAATAATTATAAAAAAAAATTTTAATAACATAATACCACAAAAACATTTAATATCTTTCTTATTAACTACTTACATATACGTATAACAAATTCAATTAATTTTTCAAATATTAATACGTTAATATATTTAATAAAATACAAATATAAATGAACATAAAATATATCAAATAAATAATCTTATACTAAGGTACACATGTCCAGAACTCAATGATTCATTCAAATAATTAAAACATACTGCAATAATGTAAAATACTTACCTGTTCAACACGTATATGGACACTTGAACTTGAAGATGCTTTCACCAATGAACCACACAGGAACCTCTTTCCTATAAAAGCAAGTGAAAAAAAATTGGGTCAATAACTCATACTACACTAATCACAACTCATTAGTATATGCTATCACAACATAACTCATTAGTATATGCTTGGATTTTTAACAGAGAAAACCAAAATCGCAATTCATTAGAGATAACCAAAACTGCAATTCATTTGAAATAATGTTCAATACTTACCTCTTGAACACGTTAAACACCTATATGAACTTTGACCAAGATCTAAGCAACCACACAGGGAACTATTTCCTACGAAAGCAAGAAAAAAAAGGGGTTAATAACTCATACTTCTCCAATCCAACTCATGATACTTTACTTTCATTTTCAACAGACAAAACCAAAACAACAATTAATTTTATATTCTCATACAATAGAAAATGATGTTCTTCCTTGACCTCCACCAGATTTGGTATCTTTGGATTACCAAATCTGCACCAACTTCACGCTTCTTGCTCCACCACGATAAACACCGCAATTCCTAGTGAACACCTGCATCACAAAGCCACTATCAGACCATGATAGATCACCCACTACAATCCATTCCTCATATAATCAGTCCATAGTGTGCTTCTCCATCATTGTTTCAACAGAACTCTATCTTCCCTCTCCACCTTCTTATCTGTGACATGGTCTCGGCCACCCTCACGTCCTCCATAACTCCCTGCCAATCAATATAAACCCTAAACATAACTCTTCTTAACCACTGAAATCCACCATGCACCAACGTCTCTCTCCCACTTCGCGCAACAACCACCAACACTCTTCCATCCATTACAGCACCTCGGCAGCCCTCCACTGACCAACATACGTTTACCTTTACTTTCTTCTTTCTGCAAATTGGTTAACATATAAGCATATGTCCCCTCAACCCTTTCATGATGCACACTGCCTCACAAAATTGTGACATGCATCTTCCGAATCATCACCCATCCACAACCACCTCTCTGCACCCAAAAAAAGAAGCCCCTCAACACCCACCTATTCAAGCCCCTAAACGTGCACAACCACCTCTTGAACCCCCTCAACACCCACCTCATGAAGCCCCTCAACGTGCAGAACAACCTCTCTGCACCCAGCTCTTGAAGCCCCTCAACACCCACATCTTGAAGCCCCTCAACGTGCACCAGCCAGCAGCAAGGAAAGAGCCACCAGGGAAGCTCTGTAATCGGTTACCACTTCACGTAACCGATTACAGAAATGCATGCATTTCTTCAGCTTTTTGTAACCGCAACACCCAGCCTTGTAACCGGTTACGAGACACTGTTCACCATCTTCTCCAACACGCCCTGGACTTTCTTCATCTTCAACAACCACGTCCTCCATTCCACCAACACGCAGATCATGCTTCTTCGTCCTCTTACACAACCTGCAAATCAAAACAAACTTAAACCCTATGATAAACCACCAAGGTATGTTACTCACCTAGCACTTGCTGTTCTTCTTCTCTGGAAAACCTTCTTCTCTTCTCTTAGCTTACACCGCACAACTATCTCTTTGCACACAGCTTACTACACTGCCAACCGATTTATCATTCTTACCACTCAATAAATAACATCACCTACCAAACCAACCGCGTTTGAATTCTCACGGGTCAATGCCAATTCTGCAATGTAACTGTTTGATGCAGGAATCTTTACTGTTTAATGGCTGTTTCAACCTTATCAGCAGCTCAGGAATCTTTCAGGCCACGCCCCCAGCTTTCTCGTGCATGCACAGTGTAATTTTGAAAATGCTGTATTGGATTTGTTTGATATGTAATCGGTTACCCTTAACTATAATCGATTATGTGGTGCACAACTTTTCATCAGCAGGATTCATATTGGAATTTAATATAATGGCAAGGGCACACTGGACATTTCCGGTTAATTCATCGCAAATCTTCTCACTTTCGCGGGTGATAAAAATGGGACGTATCCTTCAAATCCGTCCGCGCAAATCGTCGCTGATCACCTCAAACAAACAAGACTCGTTGCTTAATTCATCGCTCGCTAATTCGCATGAACAGGAAATTCCGTTCATGCGAACACAGCCTTAAGGAGGACAAATGCTTAGGTAATGTAGCATGGAGGCTTATCCCAAGTTATATACCAACTCAAAGAATAAAAAAGGGCAACAATTTTATAAATGGAAGATGGAATAATAACGAGGATGATATTTGAAATGGAGAAAAATAATGGTTTGAGACGAGTCAAAATCTTTTGATAATAGTTCAATATGTAAATTTATTATTGTTGGTAATAATCAAAATTTTTTTTGTCAATAATTATAGAAAAATCTATTTGTAATTGTCGAAGAAAAAATTTATCAGTAATTACAAAAAAATCTGTAATTATCAAAGGAAAAATTTGTTAATAAATTATGTCAATAAATATCACAATTTGATTTATCTTCTTCTTCCTCTCTTATTTATCTTCTTTCTTTTATTTTTCCTACTCTAGAAAATGAACCCATTACAAACAAATGTCATATTGATTCATACAATTTCATAACATGTACAAAAATTCATCATCTCACTTTCCTTTGCTCCATAATTTTATTATCACCTAATTATCATTACCACAATGTGATGGAATACCGCCAATGTCATATAGATTCATTTAATTTCACCAGCACAAAAATTATAGCCAACATAGCAAATTACTCCACCACAAACACAAATCAAAAAGAGAGAAATCAAAAAGAGAGAAAACAAAAAGAAGAGAATAAGTGGATTTAGTTGACTTCAAATCCATTACTGTCTAACGACGATGCGTAGTGATGGAAGTGCGTGGCACGATGACGATGGACTTGGCTAGGTTGAGCCCTTGCATGAAAGAATAAGAATAGAGATACTGCCCGTTCCTTACACGTGTTATAGAAGAAGATGGAGCGAATGACCCCAAGCGCGATAACACCGATGGCGATGACAACTTGGCTTAATAGAGATGCAGGTGCGTCAGAAGGGCTTGTAGCTACGGTGGTATGAGCTGAGATGGGGAAGTGAGGCAAGATAGGGGTTGCCCTCAAGTTAGAGAAAAAAAGATGAAAGGAGTTTTCAAAATAGAGGAAAAGTAGGGTTTGAGGTTGTGGAATGAGAAGAGAAAATTAGGCCGGGAAGGAGAGAGAGAGAGTAATAATGTATGGCTCGTAGAGAGAGAAAGAGTGGACGGAAAATTTGTCACTTTTTTTATCGACAGATTTTATCAACGAAAAAATTTGTCAATAAATGAAATATGTAATAATGTTGAATTTATTGATGAAAAATCCATGAATAAGTGAAATATCTTTTTGGAATTAAAATAAATGTTGATGGTGTATTAAAGAGTTGTATTTTTAATGTTTTTGGTGATCATATGCAGGTTTTGGCCCATTGTATTATAGAGAGTATAAAGACATTTTAGTTAAGTTAGTTTAAGAAGAATACACATATAAAAACATCTTTGGTATGATTGGGATGAAATCCTTTCTTGCAACAAGAGTAGATGTTGAGAGTTGTATTTGTAACTCTTTTGTTAAATGAGTTGGAGCATCTCAAGTACACTCTCGTAACTACATTTTTAACTGATAAAAAAAAATATAAATAACTTATTTTAATAAGATTTGTAAGATTCATGAAAAAAAAGATATATATATATATAGTAGTAAATTTTAGTATTTTATTATTAATAATAATTTTAATGGATAGAAAATTGTAAATTTTGGATATAAAATTATAGTAATTTTAGAAGGAGAGGTTCAAATTTTTGGTAACTTATTTAGTAAATTTTTTTAAATTGAATAGTAAATAGTAAATAGTAAAAAGTAAATAGTAAAAATAAATTTTCAGCATTAAGATTTCTTAGCATGGAAGAAAGTAGTAGGTAGAAATTAGGATCAGATTTGGTGAGAAAATGATTGAAATGTTATTTTTAAATAATATTAAAATAATAAATAATATTAAAATATTAATGAATAGTAAATTTTTTTTTACTATAAATAGCCATGGGAGGGAAGGGTATTCTGCACCAAGAGAAGAGAAATCAAGTGAGAGAAAGTTAGAGAGAAATTTTTAGTTGCAAGAAGGGTAGAGGTTCTGAAAGGTTTCGGAGAAATAAATTCAGAGCAAGAGACGTCTGGAATAGAGGTAGGGGAGCTAACCTTTCTATGTTTTTTTTTATGATTTAATAGTTCTATGCTTTTATATTATGATTTAGTATTATTTTATTACTATTCATATATTGAAATTCTGTGTGAATATTGTTAATGTTTACTGTATGTTTATCTATGTTGAAATTCGGTATAAATATTATATGCTGTTGTTTTGAATCTGTAAATAAGAAATTTGTTAAAAACTAGTTGAGGAACACTTTGGCTAAGGAAAGACTTGGTACTTAAGTTGTCCATTGTGACGCACCTCTCTTTCCTGGAAGTCTACTCGACAAGTTTTTAACTTAAATCCTATTGAACAGATTGAGTACTGTTAAATTATTATGCAATATATTGAGTTTGTGTGATTTATGCGATGATTGTATTTTATTATATTGCATTTGAATTTATGCATCTGAACATGTTATGAGTATTATGGGGAGATTTTGTAGGGGTATAATGTGAGTTGAGGAATATGAGTATGGCATGAGTCTCGTGGAGAGATTCAATAATATTATGGTATTTGTGTATATGTTGATGTTGAGGGTCCCGTAGTTGGAGGTTATCCTGATACTCTAATAATCATCTAGTCTCAAGTAGAGAGGGATGAATTATGTGGTGAGAGGAGCAGGAGGTCCTGGTCTATGTGCCGGTTTTGGACATAGTGAGGGGACTAACCTTGTGAATGGTATGAAGTATTTTGGAAGTGTATTTGTAAGAAGAAGTAGAAGTCATTCCAAGTGCATAACCTCCCGTGACCGCTCATCAACGTATCATCCGGATGAGTGTCTATTGGGTATTGTGGTGTCTATTGGGTATTGTGAGACGAGTGTCTAATAGGAATTGTGGTATGAGGGTGTCGAACATAATTATTATATGATGTTTATATCAAGGTAATTATACATGTTTTAAATGATTTGTTGCATGTTAACTCACCCTACTTGTTTGTGTTTGTTTTGTGTTTGGGTATGTGCGATGATCGTATAATTCGTTATACGGGAGCAGATGAAGGATTGTCGTCTGATCCAATGCCAATGAAGAGAGAGACAGAAGAATAAGTTAGAAGAATTCGAATTATATTTATGAGTTTATAGTTGAAATCTGAGTTTAAAACATGTGTAGACATATATTAATTATGAATTTATAAGTGTGAGATTACGGGATATTACCGTAAATGTAATGTTACAATATATAAATTATGAATTATCCGGCGTGAGATATTGGGATGTTACAAGATTTGTCAGACTTATTATTCTACGTACCATTCAAATGAGATTAAGTTAGATTTAGTATATTTTACACAATAATATCAAATCATATGAAATTTCATTTGAACTAAGTTATTAGACTTACCATCACTTATTATGTTCTTTTTATTTTCATGTTCAATGTTATTAATCTGACCAGTCAAATTAATAATAATAGTTACCAACCTATTTATTTACTTTTCTAGTAAGTAAAAACATTAAATTGAGTTCAATTAGTAATTCAAGTGAGTTTCTTTAGTTAAAAAATGTATAAAAAGTAATTAACAAAAAATAGATTGGAGAGAGGCAATGTTAATGAATATATAAGTATAAAACAATTTATCAACTCCAATATTGGTAATTTCACTTTCTTAAGAAAAAATAATTTCAAATAATTAATTTTGGAAAGCAAATTATGTTAAGTAAACTTTTTAATCAATTTTTTTTAAAAAAAAATCCTATCTTTTGTCATCTAACACAAATTAGTTAGACTAAAACAAGTTGGCTGTGAGACTACCATTCACAACAGTTAATAAAACATTTAATGAAATTATTAGATATTTAATGTTAAAGGAATGCTAATGATATACTTTTCAGTTAACTCTTTTTAATATAAACTCTTTATTCTTAATTGAAATTTATGTACAAGTCTCACTATTTTCAAAATGAAATGCATCGAACAAAGAATAAGATTTGATGAGTTGTTATTTAGTAGACCGAATTAATTATCATAGAGAAAGTGTATTGAGAAAACAGTGTTATATAAGTATATACATTTTTCATGTGTGATACTAATGATAAATTGAATTTCTGGTGAGGTGCTTCCCTGTGTTGAAAGACCATCAAAACATGGCTCTTTAATAACTTGTACGTAATAAAATTTGTTCAATGTTTAAATAAAATAAATAAATGATGGAGTGTAAAATGTACATGACAAAAGTTCAAATGACTATCCTTTGCATTCATATGAAATCCCTATGAATAAACATTTGATAAACATGAAGGATTTAAAAAATAAAAAATCATGTAACATAAAAAAGAGTAACAAGGTAAATGAACAATAAATTGAAAAATAGAAATCTTAATATTTGTTGGTATAATAGACAACCTGATTTATTTTATTTTATGCATAATATTATAATTAATGGTCAAAAGTGTCGAGTGACTTTATCAAATCCTCTATAAAATTCAGAGAACAATTAATAAGTCTAAATCTAATTAATGTATGTATAACTAATTTCTTATGGAAGTTGGCCACAAAATTAGTTAGCCTTTTGTTTAAGTATGTCACGGCATATTTAGTGTGCTTGGAAACCAATAATTCACACTAAAATTCATATATCAAATTTTATATGATATTTGCGAAAACTATACCTAATGATTTATATGACACCTTCATCAAAATTCTAAACACTCACCAAAAACATCACGCACTTGGCCTATTTAAAAATATATATTTCATTTTGATGTTTTAAATAAGTATAAGGACTACACATCACAAAAAAGTTTAAAGACTTGCATATTAATAAACTTATAATTAAAAAAAAAACTGAAAATTAAAATAATTAAAATCATTTATATGTTTTAAATATTTATTATAAGAACCTAGAAAATAGAGTATTAGAGTTAATATGTGTATTAAAATAATGAGACAGAGTATTGTATTATAAAAGAATTCCATAATATAAATAGAATTTTCTAAACTTGTCTTATTACTTAAAACACACTCTATCTCTCTAAAACTCTTTATCTTTGCTTCCTCTCACATCTCTCTAATTGTTCTTGCTTATAAGTCATCTGTTGTTTGACGATTAGGAGGTGTTTAGATGATCACAGTGTCAAGGTCTACAAATTTAACCAATCAATTGTTGTCTTAGAGCAAGTAAGTTTCTACTCATTTTTACCATTTAGCTTCGGTCCATGATCATGCATGGAAACTGTTTTGCATGTATCATTTGACCTTCTTTTCTTGTTTTTGGTTGATTTAGAGTTCTAAGGACTCTGTCCGTTTTCAATTTGGTATCTCATAGGTTTGTCTATAGATTCCTTATGTTTCAAGCAATCGGCGAAATATTTATTTGAGTTGGGCAATTTATTGTGAGGTAAGGGAAGCTAGAACTTTTGTTTTAGTTTGTGATTATATTGTAAGAATTTGTATCTTTATGTATAGTAGTTAAATTTTGAGAAATTTCTATGTTTGGATATATAAAGATTATATGTAGTTGATGATTTGAACATGTTTTGTTGGTATGTTGGAATTGTATGTTTGTGATGTTTAAAACTGTATTGATTATGTGTTATGAAGTTATTCTAATGCTTGGAATTGAATGCAAAGTGATTGGTTAAAAGAAGTGTTCTTTTTGCTTAGGTTTTAAGGTTAAAATAGGGGTTTTGATGGGTGAAATTCAAAAGTAGGTGTTGAAGTGATGAAGGAACTGTTTGAATGTTGTTATGAGGTTATTTTGAACTTGTTAACATTGTTAAATTAAATGAAATCTGGTATGAAACAGGAAAGGGGATTATTATTGAAGTTGAAGGTATATTTAGTGTAAAAAAATGAGGTTTTGGTGAGTGAAATTAAGATCTAAGCATTGGAATGAGAAGGCAAATGGTTTAGCAATGTTAAGTAGTCAATTGGTACTTGTGAGAGGTGTGTTTTGATTGAAAATTATTATGGAGCAAAGATGTGGTTTCTTGTTGAAGTTTTAAAGGGTTTTTAGTGTAAAAGGGGGGTTTTGAGTAGTGAGAATTGGAAGTAAGGGGTGTAGACTGTTTTGGGAATTTAGGAGGTTGATATGAAGCCTATTGTGACTTATATCAGCTGTCAAATTAGAAAAATCTAGTGTAGAATTGTTAAGGACTTCTTAGAGTGAGTTCTTAGGTGTTTTTAGCTCAATTTTAGGTTTTGCATGGTAAGATTTTGAAACAGAAGAGTTGTGAGTAATATGAGGTTTTGGAGAGTGCTAGTCAGTGTATTTAGACTTATTTATGCAGGTTGTAAACTGGTTTAAAAGTTTAAAAGTGTAGAATTGAAATTGGGTTTTAAAGGGTCAAGTTGAGTTACAGTAGGTTGTTCTAAGTTTTCTCAAGGTCTGGAGGGTCCTAGAGGCCTTTAGAAGTTTGAGGTAAAGTATTTAAAGTGAGAAAATTGAGTTTGGTAACTAATGATAGCGCTAAGTGCCTAAATAGGAAGTTGAGCGCCTAAAAAGGGAGTTAAGTGCCTAAATAAGGCGCTGAGCGCCCATTTTCTAGTGGCCAAGGCGCAGAGCGCCAATTTTGGGGAGTTTTTGGGGTTTCGATTAGTGGTTTTTGACGTTCTTTAGGTCATTTTGGGGAGTTTTTGACCCTTCTAGAGCTATTGATGAGGGTTTGAAAGCTGTTTTCCTTGCCTACGTATGAGTATTAAGTTTCTATAAAGAAAATTGTGTTATTATGTGAATTTTGATGCCTTGTATGGGTGTTTCTGGTTATTTAATGTATAAGCAAAAGTTTCATGTGATAGTATGCAATGTTTGTGTGAAGTGTGTATATATATATATATATATATATATATATATATATATATATATATATATATATATGATTATGATAAGGATACTATGATGATGAATATGTGGTTGATTATGTGAATGATATTGATGAACATAATTCCATGACCCTCGTGGAGAGGTTATATGGTGGTGCCCTATGCTGTTGTTGTATGAATGTATGGAGCTTTGTACTGGAGTTTTCTTGATGTTCTTAATAACCCCAACTCAAGTAGAGGTGTTGGTTATGTCGTGGAGAGTAGCAAGAGGTTCAGTCTAGGGACTTTATCTTGGCCCAAAACATTTGTGGACTAACCTTGTATGGTAGCTTAGGGTGAGCCAGTTGTATTATCACTATAAGTGCATAAACTACCTTAGTTTGACATTCATACTATATCTGGATGAGTCAAGCCTATTGATAGTTAGGTGTGTAGTATGTGTGATTCCTTGTATTGAAATTGTACTTCATGTTGATGTATTAATTGTTTTAGAATGTTTCTGTTTACTCTAGCTTAGCCTTTTGCTTGTGTCTTTGTTGTTTGTTTTCTGTGTTTTCTTTTTTTTTGCTATAATCATCCGGTGGGTGTTAGATTTTCCTAGAGCTGGAGTTAGATGGAGGAGCTGTTGATGTTTAGTAGCATTAGTTAGCTGTATTGTGTATAGTTCTGGTTAGTGATGTCCTAAATAAAGTTTTAAATTTATAGTTATGTATATGACTTTAAATAACTTTATTTTCCAGTCTTTGTCGAGTGCTCTCGTTTTATTGATTATGTGATGGATATTATATAGTTTTATACTATATTTTGGAATGTTATATTTATATTCAATTATATATTTAATTAGCCGAGTTATAATTTAAGAAGAGATTAGTTATAATATAAAAGGAGAATTCCTTTATTAAGAAAATAATAATGGTAAAAATATAATAGTAATTTTTTATTTAAGTAATGATAATAATTTTTAGATTTTATATTAGTGTGAAGCATGAATTTATGTTATGTGTATCATATCGACTGTTTACAAAAATGATACAATCTCGCTTTTATTTATTTTCAATTATATATTTTATTATATAGTTGTTATGATTGATATCAAATAAGTTAGTTTAGTATTGGTTAGTAGTTATTACTAGTTTATTTTTGAATTAACCTTTACATTAGTGAATATACTTTAACAGAATTGTTAATAAGTTTTTGTACTTACTATTTTAGTAGAATATTATAAATTTATTTCACTTGTAAAATATGTTGGTTATAGTTAATTTATTTTGTTTTTAGTTATAGAGTTAAAATATAATAGAAGAATTTTTTCGTAAAAACAATTAATGCTACATCTCTTATAACTCAAACTAATGTAATGTATGTAGAGTTTTTTATATTTATTTAAACTTGAATGTTTTTATATTGATTCAAGATTATATTGTAACATTTCATTTATATTTCATTTAATGGTATAAATTATTAAATAAAATATTATAATTTTGATAATGTACAAAGATAAAAAAATATACAAAATATTAATACAGTTATTTAGATATACTAATATAATATATGTACAAGATCAAATAAAAATTGAACAAGTTTTTCTAAAAACAAGAACAACTACACAAATGATTAGTTAAAATATAAATGATTACTTAGTAATATCCTCGACCTCCACTAAAGACATGTTGTCACCTAACTTATCCTTTACTCATACCAATAGATAATTATTACGAAAGATAAATAACATAGAAGAGAAAAAAAGTTAAGATAAGTTAATGTTTAAAAGAAATCTCCATACAACAATTTAAAACATATAACATATTACTTCAACATATATAAAATCTCATAACTCATATTAACATATATATAAATGAATCGAGACTCAATTATCCGGTTATATGCTTTAACATAAGATTTTATTGTATGTGTGCACTTGTAGTAGTATTTATGCTAGGCGAAGTTAAAACACAAAGATTATACTCTACTACTCACGAGGTTAATCTTTCAAGCCTAAGATCAAAAGTCTAGGGTAAAGACCTCCTGCCATTCTCTCTCTCACCCCCTTTCATCTTTATATGAGTTGACTGGTTGATAATGTATCAGGATACATCATTTCTGAACTCTCATATGTCAAACATACATTAACAATCACCAAGACATAGAATTTCTTCGTGAAATTCTCTTAACAATAGAACCACACATGAACATATCAAGAATTATCACACACACACACACACACGCACACGCACACGCACACGCACACGCACACGCACACGCACACACACACACACACACACATATTCACATAGTCATTATACTCATCAACAACATCAAGAACGACATATATCAATACCAAACAACCAAATAAATCAACAAAACACATGGAATATGAAATGACCCTCGGCGGCAAGAATGACACTCAACATCATTCTTCTCGCAAAGCGGCTCGCTCAACGAGATGAACTTAAATGGTTCCATACTAGCAGTGAAAAGTGATGCTCAATAGTGCCCTGCCACCGCTCTACATCAGACCATTAAAAAAAATGGCCATTTAGGGGGGAAATATGCATTCAACGGTGTCAAACTAAAATGCTTCCAGACTTACGATTCCAAGCTAATGCTCAATGCAACATTAGTCCCACTCAACGCCATATAGAAAACAACAACTTTAAATTTGTGATTTTGGAAACAAAGGACCTTTTTAGATGATCAAATTGGTATTCCTAACTCAGTCCTTAGTTAAAAAACAGTTCTTATATTCATAATGATCACCAACTTGATCAAATAGCCAAATCCTCAGTTTTCTCAATCATAAAAGTTCAAGCCCAACCAATACTCAATTGAAGTAATAAAACACACCATGCAATTAAACACAAAACAATAATCATGTTCAACATACCCAATTCAACCAACAATGTCCAACTCACGCACACTAAAGTATTTAGCTTCCCTTACCTTACAAATGACCAACATGCTATAGGGGTCCTAAGACAACTCCACAAGCATAAAAATTTTATCTGCTTCTACGAATAACAAAAACATGATTAGAGCACACTGTTAGATCCACTGATCAACAAAGAGTCTTGTAGAAAACTCATACGTCACATACAAGTTGAGGTAACTCACATGCATGGATAAGCACACAAACTAAGAAAAAGAGCATAAATCAACTTACTATTGTAAAAAACTAATTAGTTAAAGTAGAAGATCTCGGCTCAAGTCTGTTAAGACTTCGACAAGCGTACCGAATCATTTAAGTAATATAAAATGGTAAGGCCAAGTATCGTTTCCCAAAAGACTCGTGTAATACTGGTTAATTGTACTATTAACAACTCTTATAGACTCAAGAACAACATATCAATTCAAAAACAAGTGCAAAGAAGATAAAATTTCAACTATACAGGTTTGGAATTTGGTGTTTGAAGACACTTAGACATGGACTAGACTAGAAATGGTATGAAATGACATTGTTAAGGTTAGTTTTCACCTATTCACTCCTGTGCATACACAATTTCATCTCTTCTCCATTAAATTACTAAAGTCAATCTACAAAATTACTCTATCCCTAATTTCTTAGATGAAAGAGCCTAGCTTTTCCCTATTAAACTCTAATTTCTTGAAAAATATAACAAGCAAAATCTGCCATAAGAACTAGGATCTAAGACAACAAGTGAATCATCTTCCATTCCTAGAATCAATAAACCACTAGGACTCTTGTTTCAGTTCTAGATTACACAAGATACATTCCCATACCCATGAATCAAAGATCAAGCCATGAACATCTCTATTACATGCAAGCTTTAAGATTGGAAACAAGAATACTAGCAATTGATAGAAAAGACATATATCTATTCGAATTATTCAACAAATACACAAGAGTTCAAATGTTACATCTATCCCCAACAAGATGGGTTTGACTCTCCATTTCCACGGAGAGCCTTAGAGCTTACAAAATGACCATGAAAGAAGAAGAAGAACCCAAAGAGGAAGTAGGGAGTGTTCCCACAAACCCTAGCAGCCCTCCAAGATCTCCTCTAAGTGAAATTGTGCCTCTAAACCACCAAAGACCCAAACCCCTTCGCATTTTAGGTTTAAATAATCTCAAACTGTCACATCAGCAAAGGTGACGCTCAACGCCCCTAGAGGGGGCGCCTAGACAAGAAATTATGACAGCATAATGGCGCTCAATGCTCTCTGCTAAGGGGCGCTCAGTGCGAGCACACTAGAAATCAACTTCTTTGCAGTTTGTGCATGTGGCGCTTAGCGGCCCTGACCTAGGGGCCCTCAGCTTGACTCTGCTGCACTACATCTTTTTCTTATTTTTTTGTAGATCTGCTTGCTTCTGTGACTGGTTCAGTTATTTACATTGTTGGAGATTCTTCCAAACACATTATTAGCTACAAAATAAAGGGATTATATATAAAATTACTTCAAAGTAGCCCAAAACACATTTATTTAGAAAACAAGACAAAAGAAGAGGATTAAACAAGTTATAAGTTAAAAAACAGTTGATTTTGCTACTAAAATGATGTCTAGATAATGGTAAGAATTAGCATTATCAAAGTCTCACTCAGGTAATCTCTTATCTTTAGAAAAATGAACAAGAGTTTAGAAAACTTAAAGATAGGCTAGAGAGCTCTTAGAGAAAGAGTTTTAGAAAGATAATATGTTTTTGGATAATGAAACTCCTTAATAGAAATTCTATTTATACATTAAATTTTTAATATTAAAATAATTGATTTTCATCATTTAAAACACGTTATCACCTCTAAGACTCTATTTTCTAGACTCTTACACTCTATTTTCTAGACTCTTACACATATATAATGTTGATATGGGAGCCCTTCAATCTAAGTAATCCAATGGTTAAGATGATTAACATGTTCTAACTTTGTTTGATGATAATTGAATGATTGTTTTTTATGATGTTGAATAATGTTTCTGACTTGATTAATAAGTTGTGAAACTATATTAAAATGTATGTGTTATCAATTTGTGTTGATTGTATGATGATATAAATTTAGTATTAAAGCTGTCAAATGCTAGTAACTTACTCTTTGTTTTAATCGATTAAGAAAATCATCTAATCGATTAAAACTGTGGGTAAATTTTAATCAATTAAGAAATAATCTAATCGATTAAAATTGTTTGATGCACACCAAGAAGCTTAGCTCTCTATTTTAATCGATTAAGGAAATAACCTAATCAATTAAAACTCAAAGTAATATGTCTTTTGTTATATATATGTGGCTAATTCCTTTTGCAGGCATGCAAAATATGTTAAGAGCAATCTATTTTGAAACAAGAACTTTATTTGAGAAGTCTTGGAGCATTCTTCGAGAAGTCAAACATCAATTGAGGAAATTCAAGTTGCAAACCTTTAAGAGTGAGAAAAGATTAAGGAAGGGTCTTAATTCTAATTTCTTTGTAACATCAACACTAGAGGTGTATCAAGTTTTATTTTTTTGTAATTCTTTATGAATTGTAGTTACCTTTGTTGTGTAGGCAATGTTCCTAGTGCGAGTGTGTAGCCTCACCCTTAGAAGATTGTTTGTTGTGGTTAGTGATTTAGAGTACACAGACAAATATTATATCTCTATAATCTTGACACTTTGTTTTAGTAGATTTCTTTCATTGTTCTTGCTTAACATCTTTTTAATTCTTTAAAAAGGTTAAAAAGTTCATTGAAAACAATTTAATACACGAGAAATTATTCAAGAAGGGTAAAAATATTTTTAAACCAATTCATCCTCTCTTGGTTGAGAGATATTGATGTCACAACTTTAATATATAAATATTTCTTGATATAAAATTAAATCTGTTTTATACCATTTTAAGTTATTTTAAAAAAACAAATAAATCATTTTGTTTATCAACTGATGTTAATATCTCACTTTTACATAATCTCTCACTTTTAATATTTATGAGACATAAATCAAGTCTTCAATTAATATATAATTAAAAGAAATCAGTTAAAAGTTTTGATTTTAATAATAAAATATTCGTTAAAAAGTGAATTTAAGTTTAATTTAATCTTACAATGAATTTTAAGTGACGAAGTTTGCATTTATATATATATATATACTGTGAATTGGTATGAAATTTCTAAAAATATTTATAAAAATGTTTTGATATTAAGTGAACAAGAAAATAAAAATAATTTATTTATTATAGATATTAAAAAATAAAAAAGGAGAGGTATAATTTTTTTATATATAAAGAAAATAATATATTTGTATCTAAAATACACACTCATTTAATTTTAGCTCTTTATTATATTGATATGTAGATCGAAATGTTTTTATCTACCGAATTCCTATACATACATCGTGCATACTCAATAGGCTTTACATAAAATATATAGTTTTACTTAAAGAATTTTAAAAAATAATAACGAAATTTTACATGTTCTTCTGATATGTTAAAAATATATACGTGACTAGATTACTTGTGCTATAAAAACATTTTACTTGTATTATACTTCAAAATGACTATCTAAGAATCTTCAGAAATAATTTAAAATTGCCATGATAACACGTGAATTTTGAGGAAATTTTATAAACTGGACTAAAAAGAATGTTTTTTAACGAGACCTACCAGACAATTAAAAGATAGAAGCTGTGTAATATACATCACATCAAAAATTACTTTATAATGAATGATTGATTTGAAAGAAACCGTTTATTGGAGAAGAATTGATTAAAAATTAAAGAAGTGGAGCAGAGCATATGATATGCCACCAAATGTGCCACTTAATTAAATATTTCCTTTAACAACAGCTCAAGAAAATCCACCCCAAGTTGGACCCATTAAAAACTGATTAATACCTCTTCTTCTCTTCCTTCTACACTCCACTTATATTCTTTAATATCAAAATCAACTATTAGACATTTGACAATATTTTGAAATAGGATACGTATCAAAACTGAGTGATGCACATGGAAAATAACTTTTAAAGATAAGAATGATGTGAGAACAAAATTAGGGGTAGGATTTCAAGTTTTGGGTTCATTTTATCTTTTCAGATTTTGAATTTGAGGAAGTTTTGAGAGAGAACCGAGAGCGTGAAACCTAGAGAGAGTCTCCTCTTCCCTCCACCCAGTCACCCATTGTTGTCGGAGTGCCGCTGTTCGTAGAGAAAGTGACGCTTCCTCCCATCCACCCATTGCTGTCGGAGTGTCGTCGGAGTGCCGCTGTTCCTAGAGAAAGTGTCGCTTCCTCCCACCCACCCATTTTCGTTGTCATCATTTTTTCCACTTATAAGTAATGTTGAATCAATTTTTATACAGTTTATGAAGAAATACTTGGCAAATGAACCATATTTAATAAAAGTCATGATGCACGAACATAACTGGTACCAAAGACAAAATAAATGGGTACTTCAGGTGAATGTTTTGCATAGTCAGGTCAACTATGAACATGAAACTCATTTAGGAGTGCCTAATTTCTTTGTCATTATTTTTTCCACTTATAAGTAATGTGGAACCAATTTTTATACAATTTATGAAAAATTACTTGGCAAAGAAACCATATTTAGTAAAAGTCATGGTGTAGGAAAGGAACTGGTATCAAAGACAAAACCTTCACCTGAAGTACCCACTTATTTTGCCTTTGGTACTAGTTATGTTCCTGCAGCATGACTTTTATTAAATATGGTTTATTGACAAAGTATTTATTCATAAATTGTATAAAAATTGGTTTCACATTACTTATAAGTGGAAAAAATGATGACAACGAAAATGGGTGGGTGGGAGGAAGCGACACTCTCTCTAAGAGCGACGACACTCCGACGACAATGGGTGGGTGGGAGGAAGCGCCACTCTCTCTATGAACGGCAACACTATGGCGGCACTCCGACGACAATGGGTGGCTGGGTGGAGGGAAGAGGAGACTTTTTCTAGGTTTTGCGCTCTCGGTTCTCTCTTGAAGCTTCCTCAAATTCGAAATTTGAAAAAAGAAAAGGAACCCAAAACTTGAAACTCTGCCCCAATTTTGTTGCCACGTCATTCTCATATTTAAAAATTATTTTCCAAGTGCATCACTCACATTTTGACATGTGTCCCGTGTCAAAATGTTATTGTTAAAGTATCATTTTCCATTTGATTAATACCTCTTCTTTTCTTCCTTCTACACTCCACTTATATTCTTTAATATCAAAATCAACTATTAGCCACATTTTTTTTCATAATATCATCATTTCGGTCCGAGTTTGCTATGAATAATTAACATGTCTTTATTACTTTCCATATCATGATAAAAGAAATTACATAACTAAACATCCAGTACGATCTTAAGTATGTTGAATAAATTGTTTTATCAATACATAACACTTATGTTTAGAGTGTGAAACTCAGATTTTATCTTTAAAAAACGTATAAGAAAGTAAAAAAATAAAAAATTTATTCATACAATTGGTTCTTATTTCTTGTAATTTTTTTAAAATAAGTATCTTAGTTATTTTTTATCTTAATTAGATCTACTACGAAAAAAATAATGTAATTGGATCTCTATCATTAAATTGACATAATGACATTAAACGTAAACTAACATCACATAACGAAGTGGTTTAATTAAAATACCTAATAGACTTGAGTATATTACATGAGTTTTGATATTTTAAACATTAAAAAATTAGTAAAATTTAATTAAAATTAAATTGGGAATGTTTTTTGCGAACAACCACAATGTCGTTAGCCACCACCCATTGATCGCAACGATGCACTAGATTTTGCCAACCAATCTGCACGTAGCCACCAAAACATTTATAATTTCATTTTAATTAGGGTTTTGTTGTTTTTTGGTTTTTGTAGAAGTGAGGTGTGGAGGAGTCACGGTGGGTTTGAGTGGCTGCTATGAAAGAGACAAAAGGATCTATGGTGGTTTTGGTTTTGTAGGTTAGTGATTTGGCAAGAAAGGTGCAACGAAGAAGGCAATAGAGATCGGTGGTTGTCTGTTAACGCTGGACCAGTAGTGTGCTTTAGAATAGAGTGGCGGAATATAGAAAATGAAAACGTGATGCAAGAGAATATAGAAAATGATTATCTTCTCATTAACAGGAAACTGATATATGTATATCAGATACAGAAGTAGAAAACTGTCTTTTGATAGTTAAAACCGTTAAGTAGTTTAGATTTACATTTTAACATTGCCCTTTACAGCTAAACTACTAAAAGATATAACACCAAGAGAGTCCCTCAGCCTTTCAAATATGTTTTGCCGTAATGCCTTAGTAAAGATGTTTGCTGTTTGCTCATCTGTAGTGCAGTACATCAGTTCTAATCTTTCCTTACTGACTTGATCTCTGAGATAACGAAACTTAGTCTCTATATGTTTGCTTATGCCATGAGAGACCGGGTTCTTGGACAAGCTGATAACTGATTTGTTATCCACCATCAAGCGTGTTGGTTTACAGTGCTCAATCCTCAACTCTCGTAGAATAGCTTCTAGCCATGCACATTGGCAAGCAGTTTCTGCTGCAGATATGTACTTTGCTTCGCAAGATGAGAGTGCAACAACATTTTGTTTCTTTGAGCACCAATATATTGAAGCTCCCATCAATTTGAACAGGTATCCAAAGGTGTTCTTCCTATCCACTTGATCACCACTCCAGTCTGCATCACACCATGCCTTCAAAATATCACACGTATTGTCAACCTTCCTGGGAAAATGAAGACCATAATCCGTTGTTCCCTTCAAGTAGCGCAGAATGTGCTTGGCTGCTGCAAGATGAGACTGTCTTAGATCATGCATGAACCTGCCGACAAGCCCGACTCTGAAGTTGATGTTCGGTCTGCTGTTGCATATGTAACGAAGAGTTCCTACAATCTGCTTGAACAAGGTTGTATCAACCTTGGTCTCTTCTTGCTGACACGTGAGTTGCAAGTTTGCCATGACTAGGATGGATGTGTTATTAGAGTTCTTCAAGTTAAATCTCTCCAGAGTCTCTAAAATATACTTTCTTTGATATCGAGTTAATTTGAGGGACACAGAAAGTTAGTCAACAAAATCATATTCAGTTTAGATTTCCAAAACAAGGTACAAACTTGGTGAACTTTTTGCGCACTTAATCACGGTTTAGTTAAAAATTCTTCTTATTTAATTTCTCTTTCAAAATCAAAGTGGAAGCCAACATTTAACTTGTTGGCTTGGGAAAAAAACCATGCTCAATTAGGACCAAATTTAGAAATATGAGATTTTTATATAATTAAATTTAATATTTTTTAGATATAATTAATTTGATTGTTTTCACTAAATTGGTGTCAACTTTCTTTAAAAAGTCTTCAAAATATTTTCTAGTTAGAATTCATTATTATTTTTCTTTTTTATCTTTATTTATCTCCTTCCACCTCACACTATCTTTCTTTACCTTCCTTTGCCTCTAAGATAAAAAATGATTAAAATTTTAACGCAGGATACTTATAAAATATGTTATTGTTAATTTAACAAAAGAAAGCAAAGTAACTTTATTTAACAAATATTGACTCAATATTTTAAAATAAATACTTGTGATGAATAAAAAAAACATTAAACACGATTGAAATGTGTGAAATTAGCAGAAGCTTTTTGTTGTTGTTTTAGTTAGTATGGATTCTGATGTGTGATTATAACTTTAGAAGCACGACGCATTAGTATTATAGGAGAAGTTGTCATGTCAAATGCAACACTTATAAAAGGAGGCTACACAGTTATATATAAAATCGATTACTTTAGAGAGAAAGAGCAACGTGTAATTGAAGTAATTCTGTATAGTAGAAAAGCTATACAAATAGTCACTCGCTTTTTCTTTGATAACTAGTTTGAGACCTTGCGTTCGCACCAGTCAGTTATTTTTATTTTCTTTTATATATTACTTTATTAAATTAAAAATAATTAGTTGAGTTATATTTGTTATGATATTTATAAAATATTTTTATAATTTATTTTATTTGTCATCATTTTTTTTAATTTTATCAATAATATATTTTAAATAGTGATGTATAATATTAAATAATTTTGATAAAAGTTAAAACTTAATATTTAATTTTTTGTACTGTATTTTAAAAAATAATTACAATTTTGATTAAAGAAAATTTGTATATTATTTTTAAAGTATTTGAAGAGATAGTTATATGATAACTGTTTTAGATATTTTTAATTAGATTTTATATTTTAATATTTTTTACTAAATTATTATGCTTCTATATGATAATAACATTATAATATATTAATATTTTCATATGGTTATATGTTATATGTTTTAGAAATATATTACTGTTTTCAAACCATGATTATGTTGTATTTTTTATTGTAATTTTATTTTTTTTAAATTATATTGATATTTTAGTTAAAATTGTGTCAAATTTTAAATTATATTGTTTTGAAATTCCGTGCTTACGAACAAGTATTTGTTTTCTGTTTTTTTTTTAAAATTTATTATTAAATTTAAATAAATAATTTTTTTATATAAATATATTTAAGTATTATAATTATATATAATTATAAATATAATATTTAAATAAAGAGTTTGATTATATAAAAATAAATAAATAATTAATTGTAGGTATTTTCTTTATAACAAATTAATTAAAAATAATTAATATTATTTTAATATTTATTTATTTATATTAAAGTAATAAATTATAGAAAATTGAGTTAAAGTAATAAATTATAGAAACTACAATTAATAATACCAACATTAATAATAATAATAAAGGATTATATTAATAATAATAATATCAATAATAATAATGATAATAATAATAATATAAATAATAAGTAATGGTATAAAACTAAATCAATGGATAGGTGTTGCAATAAAAAGATATTCATTAAAAAAAAGGTAAAATTATATCGTTTCCTATAAAATAAAAATCATATGAAATTAATTATTAAAATTTGTAAACAGAAATACATGTTGATATAAATAACATAAAAGATAGATATATGAAAATGTATTGACGAATGAAATAAAAAAAAAACTTAAACTATTATGAACAAGAATAACATGTAATATGAATAATTAATTTAAAGTAAAATGTAAACATATCAAATAAACACATTAAAATAGTTAGAGTAACATAAAATTGAAATTAAAAGTTTTAAACAAAATTACATGCAGATATTGACTTTGAGTTTCTAATAATTAATTATTAATATGTATATACCAGTCTTTTTGTAAGGAATGATAATATTATTAAAAAATAGTATTTAAATATAAATTTGCTTACAATTAAATTATAAAATTGACATAATAATTAGTTAATGATGTCTATTAAAATAATATTGTTATATAATTAAAATTTATCATTAGAGTTGAATTATATATCATATGAAAATAAAATGTGTATACAAAAGTCCATTAAAGTAAAATGAAAGCGTGAAATATGATTCCGTACAAATAAAAGTAAAAACAAGAGATCTTCTTTCTATTCGTACACACGAACCGTATTTTTTATATAAATTTTATGTAAAATTAAATTTAAAAATAAAAAGTATGTAAATGATTTAATTATAATGTTTGAATATAGTTAAAAATGTTAATATAATGAAATGAAAAAAACATCAATTTTAATGTAAATTAAATTGAGATTTGTATTTATTGAAAGTGTATGTAGATTAAAATTTGTTATAATAATAAAATTGATTAATAGTTATTTATATGCTTAATCTTTTTATTATATTTATATGTACTATAAAATAAAATATGTAATTAATGAGATACTCATCTTTTATTTATTTATTAGTATAACTAATTTATTTTTAAATAAAATTCTCACAGAAACAACTTATAACGTCACGCGTTCCCAATCACTGAAGTGAAATTTTTTAAATAAATGCAATTGTTAAACGTCGTTTAAAATTGTAATTCGACGTAAAATAATATAAAACGTCGAATGCCTTTTAAATTCGACGTCAAAAGGTTAGTGGATTCAATAAAATTTGAGCTGGAGATTGAAAATTCATTCACTTTATCTTAGCGCGCGATACCCTCTATTCTTCTCAAACTTTTCTTTTCTCGAACGAAGTTTTACTAGCATCACATGTAATTTTTCTTTAAATGCATGTTAATTAACTACTTTATGTATGATTTTTAATTTTGACGTCAATTTAATGTCGTTATCAAATGTAATCTTTCTTTCATTTGATACAAATGCATGTTAATTAACTACTTTATGTATGATTTTTAATTTTGACGTCAATTTAACGTCTCCTGATATGACGTTGTTCGAGATTTCGCCATTAAAAGCCCAAAATATTCAATATTATACACGATTTTTGTGCTAGTGATCAAAGTCCGATAAAATTATTACAAATTCAAGATTTATTATTATTTGTCATAAACTAATTGTTTATATATTTACATATTGGTTGTTTGAAAGAAAATATATATATATATATATATATATATATATATTTTACTTTAATGTCCAATTATTTATAATCCAATTTAATGAAAGTTTTTAATTCATTGAGATTTTAAGTGGAAAAACTAATTTAAATTTTTAAACACAAAACATTAATAATATTTTATAGGGTTAAATATGGTTTTAGTCCCTAAGCTATCAAGCGAATTTATTTATAATCCTTCTTTCAAATTAAGCTGCATTTTCGTCCTTCTCCTTTAAGAAACCTTAAATTTTCGTCCTTAAAAACTGTTAAAAAGAAACTGAGATAGCGTGATGATATTTTTTCTTCCTAACTTTTGTCACGTGTGATGTCAAAAAAATATAATTATTATATTTTGTTACGTTAAAACACACAAATTGTCAATATAATTATTATGTAGCAGTTGATCAAGGAGTTTCACAATATGAACGTCCAGACATTTACAACAGTATTCAGGAGGAATTTTAACTTTGATATTTTTCTTAACTCATATTCTTCCTTCACCATTGCATTTACAACAGTATTCAGATATGAGAAAGATATTAAAATAGAATAAATCCCAATGAAAAATTTATGCAGATAAGGATACCTTTAGTCTGTCATAACACCGCCAGAAATATGTTACAAATTTCTCTTCACATATTTCCATTGCGCAAAAACTTGATTTTATGTTAAGAACCAACAATGAGAGAGGTTTCAGCTAACTTATGTCTATACCAAACACAACCTTAATTGATATCTCCCAATCTTTCCATGACTTGAGATGAAAAGTCTAATCATGTGGATACACATATATTAATAACACACCCAATTATAAATGCTGAATTGGATCAAATAAATCACACACACATCTCATGAAACCAATAAGAGCCCTCAGAGGCGGCTGTTTGGAGAAAAAACATCCAATAAAAATAAATTGGATTTCGAGATGTGATGTTCTCCTTTTCGCATTTCCATATACGAGGCATACACGTCTTCATATTAATTTTGAATTTTTCATAAATTTTTATATTAATTTTAAATAAATTTATTTTTTTATTAAATTAAATAAATTCATACAAATTTTATATAAAAATAAAAAAACAAAAACTAATACAATAAAACTAATAAAAAAAATTTAACATTTAAAATCAAATTATAAAATAAATAACTAATATAAATAATTCAACATTTACAAATAATCTATTCAACTTAACAAAACTAAATTAAACATTTAAAAATTATCTAACTAAAAAATTTAAAATAATACAATAAACATATCATATAATTAAACAAAAGAAACATTTAGTGGAATGAATCAAAAAATCTGAAAATCAAACATCGAATATCGAAATTTGATATTGTGATTTTCGAATTTTTATATTTAATTTATGTTTTGCATTCCAAATCCGATTTTCACTTCTTTGGATCTCCACATCCTGAGCGCCTCTTTCGCATATCAAAATCCGATATGTACTTTCATATCCGATCGGATTTCGATATCCGATTGTTTATTTATCAGATTTTCATATTCAACTATGATATACGAGTTTAAGAGTAAATGCATGCACCTGTTTCATGCGAGAATCTTCAAGAAAAGGAGAGAGAAAAGTATGCACATGGAGGTTGATCTAGAAATTAAAGAAGAGAGAAAAAGTATGAGGCACCGCAAAGAGAATGTATTTTTAAAAGATTTTCAGTAATGAGAAAAAGAATGATGTGGGTATGATTCTTCTTCCTGATTCTTCTTTCTTTTGGTTTTTTTTTCTCTCTACTACTATCATTCTAGTCTGACCATTTCCATTCCTTTGTATTGCTTCAGGTGGATTCTGATCATTTCACGTGGGCATGATTAATGTTTAGTTGTATTTCTATCTTGTTTTACAGTACACATAAATTCCATACAAACCTCTTATTGTATTGTTTACTAGACTCTGCTAGTGTAATAAACATAATTGCCCTGTTTCATTGAGTATATAATACAATTATGTTTCATTGGTGCTTTCATAGTCATCAATGGCTGAAACCAATAAGTGTACGCGATTGCAAACGATGCAAAGTCAGATTAATACTCTGACAACTTGGATGGAAGAACAACACAAGTATCAACAATAAATCATGAACGCTTTGAGAAAATACATAAAACAATGAAGTTGTTACTAAGGAATCAAGGTTGCGTCGTTGGTGGTACAAACTCTGATACTGGAACTCCGGGCTCTTCTCTTACTTCAGTAACTTTGGTTACTTCTTCGGTTCAAAACATTTAGTTGAGATTTCCAATACACCTGATGTTGGAATGGATTTTTAAAGTTGAGGAGTTCTTCGATTATTATCATACACCTGATGTGGATAAAGTAGAGATTGTTGCAATTCATTTGGAGAAGGACATTATTCCTTGGTTTCAAATGCTTCAACACATTAAATTAGTAGATTCCTAGTCAGATGTTACTCGTGCCTTAGAATCTCAATTTGGTCCATCTCCTTTCGATTGTCCTTTGGATGAATTGTTTAAACTCCAACAAACTGGTTCAATTTCAGATTATTACTTAAAATTCACGAGTCTAGCTAACAGATCTAAAGGCCTTTCTAATGAAGTTGTTTTAAATTGTTTAGTGAGTGGATTGAATCCTGATATTCGTAGAGATGTTGTGGCTTAAAATCCTACAACCTTCATTTGAGTGGTGTTATTTGCAAAATTATATGAAGAGAAATTTGCACCAAAAGTTTCATCTCGTCATGACAATTATGTGCATAAATATACTCCAATTCTTGCTCATTCCACTTATATGTCTGCTAATGCTGCGAAACATACCAATAAGTCTCATTTTCCTCCTTTATAACCTGCTCCTAATACTCCTCCTCTCAAACATAGGGCTATTAAGAAAATTTCTCCAGTTGAAATGAAATTAAGATGAGAAAAAGGCATGTGCTACTTTTGTGATAATAAGTTTACAATTAACCATAGGTGCCCTAACAGAAAAATGTTGATGTTACAATTCGATGATGATGAAGTTGAATCTGAAACCATTATTGATGCTCATAATGGAGATAATAATAGTAACCCTAAAAGTGGAATTGAAAGTTCTCCTCGTTTGTCTTTGAAGGCTCTGAAAGGTGGTCTAGGTGTGGGAACTATCCGGTTTGTTGGTCATATTAATACTTTGCCAGTGAAGGTATTGGTTGATGATGGGAGTTCAGATAATTTTCTACAACCAAAAGTGACCAATTTTTTGAAATTACCAGTTGAACCAACACCCTTATTTAAGGTTATGGTTAACAATGGTAATTATATGACTATGGAAGGAATGATTAGAGAACTTAACATTCAATCTTAGGGACACAAATTTCAATTAACTATCATTTTATTACCTATATCAAGTGATGATCTAATAGTAGGAGCTAATTGGTTAAAAACTCTAGGTTCTCACATTGCAGATTATGACTCGTTGTAGCTGAAATTCTTGTATAATGATAGATTTATAACGCTACAGGGTGAGAATGATCACTATCCTACTCATGCTTAATTACATCACATCAAAAGAATGGTTTCTACTCATTCTATTGTTGAAGCTTTCAGCGGGCAACTTATGGAATCTCCTAGTTTCCAGTTTCCATTAGTTGAGTTATCAGCTGATGTATAACCTGAATTGGCTCTTCCATGGCACACGTATCAATCTGTGTTTGAGACACCTTCTTCACTGCCACCACTGAGGTCTCATGATCATGCTATTCCCCTGATAGAAGGATTTAAGCTAGTCAAAGTTAAGCCATATAGATATTTGTACAATCAGAAGGATGAGATTGAAAGATTAGTACAAGGTATGTTGGAAGAAGGCATCATACAACCTAGTAAGAGTCATTTCTCTTCACCAATAATCTTGGTTAAGATAAAGGATGGATCATGGAGAGTATGTACTAATCATAGAGCATTAAATGTTGTTATGGTGAATGATACTTTTCCAATTCCAATAGTTGATGAATTAATTGATGAGTTATTTGGAGCTCAGTTTTTTTCTAAGTTGGATTTGCGATTTGGTTATCACCAAATTTTGTTGAAACCTAAAGATAGGTACAAAATTCCTTTCGAACACATCATAGACATTATGAATGGTTGGTTATGCCATTTGGGCTCATTAAAGCCCCAACAACATTTCAGAGTCTTATGAATAAGGTCTTTAAAGGAGTTTTGAGGAAATTTGTGTTGGTGTTTTGTGATGATATATTGGTATATAGTCCTACATGGCAAGATTATTTACGCCATTTGGAGTTTGTATTGAAGACTCTACAACAACAAAAGCTCTATGCTAGGGTCTCTAAATGCTCTTTTGGAGTTAAACAATTTATTATTTGGGCCATGTGTTATTTGGCGTAGGAGTTGCTATGGAGACTTCGAAATTAGAAGCTATTAATAGTTGGCCATAACCTACTTTCATCAAACAACTTAGAAGTTTTCTAGGCCTCACTTGTTACTATAGAAGATTCATAAGGCATAATGCTTCTATGGTTGGCCCACTCACTGATTTGTTAAAGAAAAATTCATTTCAATGGTCTGAATTAGCTTCTAAACCTTTTCTACAGCTCAAACAAGCCATAACTTCTACACCAGTTCTGGCTATTCCTAATTTCAAGGAACCATTTATTCTAGAGACAAATGCTTTAGGTTCAGGTATTGGGGAAATTTTGAATCAAGCACAACATCCAATGACCTATTTCTCAAAGAAATGATCTCCTAAAATGCAAAAATAGACTACTTATGCAAGGGAATTCTATGTCATTACTAAAGCACTAGCTAAATTTCAACATTATTTACTAGGCCACAAATTCATTATAAGAACTAACTAGAAGAGTGTTAAAGAATTACTAGAACATACCTTGCAGACTCTTAAACAACAACATTGGTTGCCTAAATTCCTTGGTTATGACTTCACTATTCAGTATAAAATTAGAAGAGAAAATGTTCCTGCTGATGCCTTGTCTAGGAGCTTGTTTATGGCTTGGTCAGAACCTACAAGCAATTAGCTGATCAAAGTGGTAGAAGAAACGAAGCAGAATAACACATTTCATGAGCTACTTAATTAGCATGCTTAAGGAGCTAAACTTGATCCTAAGTATGAAATTAAAGATGGTTTGGTATTCCGGAAGGGGAAGTTTATGATTCTAGAAGGTTCTTCCTTTCGACAACAAATAATTCAAGAATTTCATGGCACTAGGACAGGGGTCATGTAGGAACTAAAATTGTTGCTAGAATATGCACTCAGTTTGATTGGCCTAAAATGAAAGAGGATATTAAAAGCTACAACAGAAATTGTAGTATTTGTCAACAGGCTAAGATTAATCAGGGTTCGCCTGCTGGTATACTACAACCGTTACCCATTCCTCAACAAATTTGTGAGGATATTGTCATGGATTTCATTACTAATTTACCTTCTTCTTATGGCTATGATATAATTATGGTAGTGGTAGACGAACTTTCAAAATTTGACCACTTTATTACCCTGAAAGCTGAGTAACAGTAAAACAATGGCATATGCATTCATCAACAATGTTGCAAAGATACATGGATTTCCTAATTCTATTGTGTCTGATAGGGACAAGGTTTTTATTAGTTCTTTTTGGCAGCAATTGTTCAAAGCATAGGGAACCACCTTAGTTATGAGTTCTTCTTATCACTCTCAAAGTGATGGGCTAGACTGAAGTCCTTAAATAGATTCTTGAGATGTATGTAAGATGCTTTGTGTATGACAATCCTAGGTACCCAATGTTAGCCTGAGCACAATATTGGTATATTCTTCATTTCATCATAGTATAACAATGAGTCCTTTCAAGGATGTGTTTGGTAGAAAAGCTCCCTCTGTCAATCCTTACCAGGTGAATTCTAAGGATCCTGCATCCTTAGAGAAAATGTTGATCAACAGAGTTTTTGTTGCAGCAACTCAAACCTAACTTACTAAAATCTTAAAATTATATGAAGTTACTGATAAGAAGAGGAGAGAAGTTCAATTGGATGTGGGTAATTTGGCTTTACTGAAACTACAACCTTATAGGTAACATTCGGTTGCCCTTAGAAAGAATCAGAAGTTGGGCATGCGCTTTTTTGGTCCTTTTAAGGTTGTGAGGCGTATTGATCAGGTGGCATAAAAGTTGGAATTATCGGAAACAACTCGTATGCATCCCGTTTTTCATATTTCTTTACCCAAGAAGTTTCAGGGCAATCAATAGAAACAATATTTACCATTATCACTTACCACCACTGAATTTGGCCCCATTATTCAGCCTCAACAAGTTCTGGATGCAAGAATCATTATCACGAATGGTATGGAAGTCCGACAATTATTGATTCAATGGGAATTAGCGAGACCTAATGAAGCTACATGGGAAGACTTGTTATTCATTGAGCAACATTATCCTCAGTTCAACCTTGAGGACAAGGTTGATTTGAAAGGGAAGGGTATTGTAATAAGTAAAAAGGTTATGGGTAAGGAAAAGTTATTTATGGGCAATGGACACGTGGAGGATGATCCTGAAATTAAATGAGAGAAAAAAAATATGAGGCATAGCAAAGAGAACGTGTTTTTAAAGGATTTTCAACAGTGAAAAAAGGATAATGTGGGTATGATTTTTCTTCCTAATTCTTCTTTCTTTTGGGGTTTTTTTTCTCTTTGCTACTATCATTCCAGTTTGACCATTTCCATTCCTCTGTACTGCTTCAAGGGGATTCTGATCATTTCACGTGAGCATGGATTAATGTTTAGTTGTATTTCCAATCTGTTTTACAATACACATAAATTCCATTAAGACCTTTCATTATATTGTTTACTAGACTATGCTAGTGCAATAAACATTATTGCCCTAATCCCTTGAATATATAATTAGGGGTGGGCATAGTTCATCAAACTGAACTTAAACTACAGTTAACTGTATTATTTTATACTTAAAAAAATTGAACTGTTTTTACTAAAAACTAATTCAATTATTTTATAGTTCAGGTTAAAAGAACTGAAACTTAAGGCAGTTAACTGAAACTTAAGGCAGTTAACTAGTTAACAAGTTAACACATGATTTTTTTTTATCCTTTCTCCATCAGAATCTTTTTTTCTATCACTACGGCTTACAGATTTTGCCAAGGTCCGCTGCCCTCTTCCTTTCTACCGCCTCCTATCCCGCCGTCGCCCATCCCTCCTCCCATCTCCCTCGATTAGCCCTCTAGGGTTTTCTCATCGACTCTCTTTTCACTCCAGCGTCAATGGCTCCTCCAGGTCTCTCTCTTGTTATTAACAAATTCATAATCTTTATGTTTACTGATTTTTTTCTTCTCGTGGGAGGAACGTCCTCCCTTTTTCAAATTCAAGATGGGTGTTCCTTCCCCTGCTCGACAAGCCTTCAAGCTTTCCATTCTTGCTTCCATTTTTAATATCTTCTTCTCGTTGACTCATCATTTACATTGGGTTAGATGTTTGTTTTTGTGTGTGTAGTTTAGGTGTTGCTTGGAAAAAGTTCATTCATGTATTAATTTTTTTTTAATGACCTCTAAATGCACTAGTGGTCTATTTTTATCCAACAATTGTTTTGGTAAGGAACAAGCTCACTCTTCACCCTGTAATTTTGTAATACTAAAGACGAACTTGGTCCTTTTTTCCCTAACCTAGGAAAAAAAATGAGTACAGAGGAAAAGCATGTGAATGAGGAAAATGAAGCAGGTTCTAGCAGACGAACAGTTTCTTTTCCCGTTTAAAAGGTATCACTTTTGGTTATTCGTTTTCCAGTTCTTGTAGGGTCTGGTTTATTTCAAGGATTAGTCACTAATTCAAGGATATATCATATGCATATATTTTATAATACTCAGAGCTTAATTTGTCTGAATTTTTTTCATAAATTGTATCCCTGGGATTTGTCTAAATTCAAGGATATTGCCTTTTGTTGCACTCTTCTCTAACTGGTTCCTTTCACGGATTGTTTATGACGTGACAGATGAAGATAACTTCAATAATGTGAAGCAGGGGCTCAGTGAAATTGATTGTTATGCCATTGATAATGTTTACAAACTTTTAGTTGGAAACAAGAGTGATCTGACAACAAATAAAATTGTATCATATGACACAACTAAAGTAAAACCTTGACGTACATGTTTAAATCTCAGAGTTATCCATTTTACTTTTGAATTGTGTATTCAATAACTCTACCTTTTCAATTTAGTTCTTACAAGTTCTTTGTTTTTTCAAAAGCTGTGAGAAGCTTCCCAGTCCTGTGGGACAAACATTTATAAAGTGCAACAGTATTTTTTAGTTTTGGAAGAAAGTGGAACTAGTTTACTGCATTGGTTTATAAGTAAACTAAAAATTAGTTTACTGAATTGTACTGTACTATAAGTGAACTTAATACTAGTTAATTCAGTTCGCCTGAAGTATTTTTTAGTTCAGTTCAGTTTAGTCAAATTGTTTTGTAGTTAACTACAATTTTTTATAGTATAGAGGAGTATACTTTGCCCACCCCTATATATAATACTATTGTGTTTCAGTGTATGATAAAATTGTCTCGGGTAGAAATAGTTTTGACCATTTATTAACTGTAAGAACAATGAGAACCAATTTTTTTTGTCATTTGTTCGTGCACTTCCATAATTTCCACTTGTAGCTCCATAATTTCAACATGCATTTCCAAAACTTTTTGTAGTACAATCAAAAATACAATTTTTGTATTTTGAAGGATATATTAAAAAATATATTTCAAATTGTATATTTTAAATTGTATCATCCAAAATACTAAAATCTATAAGGATACATATTGAAAATATAGAAGTTTAGAAATAAATTGTCCGAACCTCGTAGTGCAACACTACAGGCCGAAGACAGTGGCCCATCTAATTGGGTCGCTTTTATTAAACATTTTAATTTTTTTATAAAAAGAAAAAAGAAAGAAAGAAAAGACTTACTACTTAGATAAATCGTAATTCATGAGTGACAGCAAAGGAAAAAAAAATGGAAAGAAAAAATAGTCATAGCAGGTTGAACCATCTATCTATAATAATTTGACTAGTTTTATTCTCATGGTCAATTGTCATCATGGGCGTAATAGTGAATACAAAATAAAAATCGGCAAGGGTCATAAGTCTGTGAAACGAGAGAGGACAATCGGAAAATCCAATTTTAATAAATTTGTTTTCAATATAAATTTGTTTACAATGTTTTAAATAATCGGTATCATAATAACTTCTTCTTTTTTTTTACTTAAGTCAAATATCTAGAACATTATCTTAATTTTTTTATCATTCTTATATTAAAAAGTTGTCATATACAAACACTGAGTTAAAATAGAGGGAGCTAGGCTAGTACAAAAACAGTCCATTTTAGGGGTAACAATAACACAACACACGCCAATTCCAAACTTGTTATTTGCTAAAAATAAAAAATTAGGCGGAAAATCATATGATGAAAGATAAAAAAAATACATTTGGCATGTCATAAATGACAGAATAAATCCCTTGCAGTAAAAAGCTTTCGGCATGAATAAGTCATTCGTTGGTCAATAGCTCATGCAACAACAAACTCCAGAATTAGAAAGAAAATGGCTAAGCTGTTTTTGTTTTGGGTCGGAATCCATGCCAAAATAGGGCAACAGCTTGTACTAATCAATTCCATTGTCAAATCCAATCATGCAGCCCTTCACCATGCCTTCCTCCCTCTTCATTCCCTCTGCCCTAATGTGTATAATAAACTCACCTTCTTCCCACTTCATTGCACCAATATTCCTACCAACACAAGCAAAAGCTGGTTTTGCTTGCTTGAGATACAAGAAATTACCAACACAATGAGTCTCAACTGCCTTACCTGCAGCCCGCTTCTTCCAAGAACAGACTCATTTGAGGAGTTATTTCCAGAAAAGGAATACAAGGAACACAAGGAATACAAGGAATACAAGGAACACAAGGAAATCAAGGAAACATGGAATCAAGTTGATAGAAGCTGGTCAAACAACAAGTTACCATCAGCACTAAAACGTGAGCTGCCAAAAGTTGGTGCTGTGGGCAAGCTTAAGGGTGATCATCGCCGCAATTATAGTACAGGAGATGTTCCTTATCCTGGAGCCTCAGAACCAAAGCTCATGAGGAGCAGTGGAATGAGAAGAAACTGGAGTCTTGAAGATCTGACTGAAAAACAAGAGCGGAGAGTGAGGTTCCGCTGACATTGTTCACATCATTGTTCTATGTTTCCTTTCCTTTGCTGCGTTACATTTGCCACTTTTCTGCCTTTTCTATACTTTCTTTGTGTGGGATAATGTAAAGATTGGACAAAGGGGCCAGAGTGGCTGTACATTATTAAAGGATGCTTTTCCAAAACCATTGTACAAGTTATGAGCCTTTTCTTTTACACCATACATGACTCACATCCCTTGTAGTTTTTTAATTTTCATTTTCTCCTTTGGATTCTTTGTAATTCGTGGTTCAATTTATTAATTCATCACATTTTATATTTGTTATAGCCAAACGAGATAATAGACTCGATCAACTAAAAACATTATGCATTTTTCTTGTTTTTTTGGATCTTTTTATTCTCATCGTTTTCCTAGCTTCTGATTTTCTCCCAATCTTCCAATTTTCGTTAAACCTAACACCACACATCCCTTAGCTTTAGCATATTAGGAACCCAAAACTAAAAGATATGATTTTGAACCATGACCCGATTGTTATTGAGTCTAACACTACAATAATCAATCTCTATGTTGTGTATGTTGGAATGCTAGAACTAATGTTTGTATCATGATATCGACAACCGCCATGATCTAAGGGTTAACATCATATCTTACATGGGATGAAAAGAAGTTACCAAAAATAAATATCTTACATCATATTTTTTTTATATACTTTATACCTTTTTCAAATATTATAGTAGGTATAACAATATTACAACTCGAGTCGCAACAGTAAATTTATTTTCCATATTTTAAAATTTCATAAATTTAATAAGGCTAGAGGAATGCAATTGAAAAGTTATTAAAGGATAATACTTCTCTTGCTTTATGATCTATAAATTTGTTGATGTCTTATGATCAAGGAGCTGGCAGTGTCATTTAAAATGAGCGGGAATCGTTGACATGAACCTTGTTAATTTTATTTGAAAGAATATGTTTAGATAAGGCAATTATATTTTATTCTCTGTTCAACATCGATTTCTATTCATAGGGTGTAATGACAACAATACCGAAATTGTAATATTAGAGTTTTCATGTCATTGTGATAATAACATAAATTGCAAAAATGGTACGATACTTAACCAGTTCCTTTGACAATTCATTGGTTTCTTTTCTTTTCTATGGTTATGAAAAAAAGGATGGAAAGGTAACAACGCATTAACTGTAAAGATGAGTGAGTGAGAATTGTAAGAGACAAAAAGTATGAGATTGACTTCTAAGAGCATCTTATTTCGTAAATCAAGATTTATATATTACAAATTCATAAATAGATTGATAGTTTGTTTCTCAAACATACATTGCACTAAAGTTGAAAACTCTACCTGCATACTCAACATGTCATAAAAAATCCGTTTCACTGTGGAGATGATCTTCTGATTATCTCTGTGCCAAACATCAAGCAATGAGCAGAGTCAGGCAGGTATCTTCTTTGATGCCCTTTCTACGTCTGTGATGAAAGGTATGAATGAATAACGTAGAAAATGAAGCAGATTTTCGTTGATCCTGATCATTTCAAAACCTGCCAAGTAACGAAACAGTGGTTATCCAGCATTCTCTACATTATATAATGTTTATCATAGAACAGAAAGTCCACAGGATAAATACTCTTTTTAAAACGTGAAATGAAGAGCCAACTAGTTTTTCTTTCTTCTAGCTTCTGCTTTCCAATTTCTTCGACTCAGCGCCACTCTAGGAGTTTCAGTACTAACAATACTAGAAGATTCAGACTGAATTTCCTTCTCTGGCACTGTTTCTGACTTATTTCCAATGGCTAAGCAAGACATCTCAGGCATGCTAGTTATGGTTGGAGGATCAATAGATCTATTCATTTGTTCATGTTTTAACACATGGGCACGTCTAGCATCCTTCTTCCAATCTCGTTTACAATATATGCGGGTCATGCAGTTGTTGTTGTAGTTCCCATTTGGTGGTTGTTCAACTTTCACAGCTGGTGTCTCTTCCACAACAAATGACTTCTTTGTTTCAGCTTCTAGCCGCTTTCGTGCCCTGTACCTTCGTTGCCTCTCTCGATTCTTCAGACGGCGAGTCATTATGTCATTACGCCCCTTAGAGCGTATTCTTTGATCAACAGATTTCATTATTGAACTATCTTGTGTACCACCAGCTCTTTGATCGTTTTCCATTTTCAGATTAGGACTAGCATCTGCATTATTCATTTCAGTTTAGAAAGGAATGTAGAAAATCATTCTTCGTGATGCATGCATGTGATACTTTTGTTAGAGGGAGCAAGCCTTTTAGTCTGTTTCTGTACTTCACTGAAAAGCCACTTTTCTGCCAGAACACCATCAATAACCTCAAGAAAAATGGATATGGTGAAATTTTAAATAAATGCTCAAGTTATAAATGCCAAAGAAATGTCAATAACAAATTTGTTTATTGGGAACATGGAACAAAACAAAAACAAAACTAAGTAAACAACCATAAAATTAGAAAACAAAGTGCAAAAACTATCTTTCATCCCTGTTTTTACGTAAGTTTCCTAAAGGTAGTTAAAACCATGAAAAGGCACACAGCACCAAAAGAGTCAAAGCCTTTCTAGTTCATGCAAGACGTGACTTTGGAAGCATATTGATAACACTAATATACCTCTGAAACCTGGCCATCTAACTAGCTAATTGTGATGCTAAAAGGTGCAAATAATCAGAATATTAAAAGAACTTAGAACTAGGCGCCTGACTTTCTAACTGTTAGTCTGTTGGTCTTTTAGCAGCAAACACCTTTTGTAAATGAACTACTTTTACAACGAATTCATGCTTGGTAATTACTTTTTATGGAACCCAATGCAAAAATCCTAAAGCAGTAAGATATTTTCCTGTTTTCTTTTTCCAATGTTAATATTCCTTTCTTTAGTATGGCATGTACTTTCTAACACGCCTTGCTTCAAGGTTTTAAAACCCCTCCAGTGCCTTAAGGGTGCTTTTGCCTTTGACTACCTCTCCTCTGATCGTATGTGTATCTGATGGAAGATTAATATCACAATCTGGGACTGCAATTTCATAACATAGAATCATTTAGGCTCTCAACAAATATGCATCCTGAGTCCATTGACTTTGTAGATTAGTGAAATTACCAATTAAAGTTGTAGAAAGGATAGACCTAATGGTTCTTAGTGCCATTTAATTTGCAAAGAGTGAAAAATCAGAATCGAAAGAAATGCATGATTTAAAGACTTGAAACTTAATGACAGGTAAAATAAAAAAGAAAATGCAACAAATCAAACTTAACCAAGATCCAACAAGTTGCTAACATTATGATAGGAGTATATTGGTTTACTACTTCATAACCAACTTTATTAGAACGTATAATTGATTAGGTGTCACCATAATGGATTATGCCGTCAACCAAAAACATTGAGGAGTGGCTCCACAAAGATGGCGACCACCAGCAGTGCCGCTGAGCTCCAGTAGCAACTCCGGCAGTGCCAGTTTTGTCGAAAGAGAATAACACCAAAGATTGCATGCAAATCATGGAACTTCAAAGCTGCAGGATCCGCTGCTTGTTAGTATTTCATTGCCCTTTCCACGCTACCAAACAGCTCCAAATTTGCTGCTTGTCACTCTTCCCTCATTTCCTCTCTTTCCACAAAATTTCTTCTTAACCAAACATTCGTTAACGTTGGAAAAATTGAAATACTTTCAAAAGCTTGTATTAGATGAGAATGGAATAGACCTAATTCAGCCAGAAATAACAGCTCAAGGACAACATTGGTCATAGACTCAGCTGACATGAGATCTTCATATCTCATCAACCACTCATCTTATCCATAGAGGCTTTCATTCGACATAAAATATACAAAAGAAAAAACAAATAAACACAGGCATTTGAATATAAATTCATCAAAATGCTTCATCACAAATGTGCAAGTGGGTACCATTTTGTATTCCCTTCCGAACAAGAACAAAAAAGAAAAACAAGGCACACTTGGACAGGTAAATACGGCAAAAAATATCGTCGACCAAGTTTTAGATTTCCCCCTTTTCCAGTGATAAAGGAGGCAAGGTTTCAAATTAACCGTTTATGACTTTAATTGCAGCCACATCCGCTGCATTTGAGTGCAAATTTCTGCATGTCAGGGATTACAACATAACGACTATGACAACCACCACAATTTAAACCTTCAAAGGAGGTCTACAAGTTCGTATATGGAGGGACAGTGAGAGTTAACTAAAGAAATGACCAAAACATCTCAATGAGATTTGGACAGTACAATTCCTAAGACGTAGTGCCAATTGAGATGCAGCTCCTACAAGTCAGTTTAAAAAAAAAAATCAAAGAATGCATTCCATACATTTCAGTAATCAACGAGTAAACTATCCAGGAATCCGGATCATAAAGAAAAAAAAAATCTGAGTCAAATTATATGAACTTTATCCCAGTAACAGTATAATGAGGCACCGGGAATAATCCACTAAAGAAAAATGGAAACTTGAATTAGTGACAACACAGCTGCAGTCATGTGGTCATGCAGCTAAATAGATTGCAATTGAACCCTCTAAATTTAGTCATCTAGAGGGGTTAAAGTGACATGGGTGTCATCCTCAAATTAGATTATAGAATAGATTTAAAAACACGCAATCACGGGTATGGCAAAAGTGGCTCTGAAACATAGAAGCTTTGAGCTTTGAGATTCGAAGGGGAAGTGGTTACAAATGTATATTTAAAGAGTGACTGAAAGGTGGAAGAAAATGCAGAAGAGAAAAAAGTTGTGTTAATTACCTTGGTGGGTAAAGATCCACACCAATCCTCAGCAGAAGAGCAAGTGTTGGAAACAGTAAGGAACGAGTAGTTAGGGTCGTCAAAGACAGAAGAAAAGATGACTAAACACACAAAGTTGGTCTTGTTCAGGTTACAGAGTTTCCCGGAACTGGAATCACAGGTCTAATCTACAATTATCTATATTTAGAAATCCCTTACACATACCAAACTGGGGTGGTGGCGCAGTTGGCTAGCGCGTAGGTCTCATAGCTTCTGAGTGATCCTGAGGTCGAGAGTTCGAGCCTCTCTCACCCCAACTATTTTTATCATTTTTAACAAAAATCATTTTAGAGATTTTACTGAAAAATATCATTAACTTATTATATAATTATTAATTAATAAATTTCGATCAAAGATAAAACTACAAAATAGAAAGTTTCCCTTTAAAGAATATGGCATGTTTAGAAATCCCATAAATGAAAATCAGTTTGAGCGATTGCTGTTTTAGTTTCAATTTATGACTTTTTGACCTAAATTTCTAATCATACTAAAGTTAACAGTAGATTATGGATTACATAAACATATTATTTTTTGAGCAAGCTCTAGAACTTTGGAATTAAAAGTATCCACATATATGAATTCTTTCACACTATCAAATAGAAAATACAGAAAAGAATTATTTAACAAAATTCAAAAATACCAATACTAATTGGTTCAAAAATAATTATTTTACTTTCCATGAAAGAGCGATATTTCCACACTGGAAGGATTGTTGACATTTTTGTCTATGGAAAAACCCATAAATGAATTACACAAATAAGTTTTCATGCAATCTCTACGCACAATTGTTACCTAAAAAACTTCTCATTGAAATCCTTGTCGATTTCGGAACAAATTTATTTCACAATTAATTTACAGCAATAATAAGCCTGAAAAAGCAGAGGCTATTATTTCACAAATTAATGCAACCATAAACCTTTCAAGATACCAAAGAAATTTTTATTTTGAAAATAACATCTGAAGACTATTAAAAAGATATTAAATATGACATATATAGACAACCTCTTCATACTTTGGAAAGCTGATTATTTAAAACCTAACCATTTAATTTATAATATATATATATATATATATATATATATATATATATATATATATATATATATATATATATATGTATATATATATTTAAATTAGACCAATAAAAAGGTTAACATAATTTTTATAATTTATGTTCCTTTTTAATAGTATAAAAATGAAAAAAAAAATATATATATATATATATATATATATATTTATTATACTATTGAAAAAATATAAATATATCATTAATAGTTACAACTGAATTTCTAAATTAGTAATTATAGTGAAATAATAAAGCTTAAAAATAATAATTTTTATTTATTCAACAAAAAATATTAATTAATAAAATAAAACCTTAAAACATATTTACATAATTAATACATAAAATAATAATTTTAAGAAAATAGTAATATATAATCAATAAAAAAAATTCAAAATATGATAATAATCATATTAATAATAATAACAACTTTAATAGTAATAAAAGAGATATTGATAAAGGAAAATTCATCAAAACAAAAATTTCTTATAACAAATAATAATAATAAAGGATAAAATTATAAATAAAGAAAAAGAATAGAAAGAGTTTGAGTTTGAGCAAGTCTTAAATAGAAAGCGTCTCGCTCCACATAACAAATAAAACAATATGTGCAATGTACTCCTTTTACATAAGTGGTTGTGTTGGTTGTATATTTTCTTCATGTAAATTGGTTGTATTTATAAATAGATGAGAATAAATTATAATAAATAGTAACAAATCTTATTAAAATAAAATAAATGTAATAAAATTTAAAAATGGTTTATCTTAATATTTACTCGTAAAAGTAATAGTCCATAAAACAATAGTAGGATAATTGATTTATTTATTTAATTTTTAAATTATAATAAATATTTTCAATATTAATTCACATGTCAAATAATCAAATTTCACATTTATATGATATTATAAGATAAAAAAACATATAAAACAACGGCACAAACCACTAAACCTATTTGTATGAAATTTTGATATGACATAATGAATTTACCTATCAACTTCCAATGTTTTTATTGATTGTTTAGTACTTGCATGAAAAGAGGTCCTAAAAAAGATATGATCATTTATAATAAACTTAAGGAGTTGCATTCTCGTATGTATATGTGGTTTGTTTGTTTTGAGAAATTCTTATTTTCGTTTTGGATCTATGAGCTCTTATCAATATTTTGTCGTAACAATTTTGATTCCATTAGAATGTCCTTCCCATTCTAATATTAATAAAGAGTTATGTTGAATTTTCTACCATATAATGTCTCCTATGATTTCAATCTAATACTTGCTTGGTAGTTGTTATTATATGTGAAATTTATCATTGAAAAAGTTCATCTTAACTACCTAATATCTATACACACTTATTATAAACATATAATTGAAAGATCATATGACTTTATTTTATGATTATCTATTTTTCTAGTGAAATAAATCGAATATTAATCTCATCTTAATGTCTCTTGTAATATTGTCATCTCCTATAAGTGAATATAAGATCTTTATTAGAAAGTATCCATTAAACCTGACTTTCTTATAAAAGTTAAGTATACAAAATTATAATCAATGATGTTTAAAGTGTTATATTTTTAAGTACTAAGAATCATGTATTACTTAATGAAATATTATTTTGACTTAATAATAAATATTGATCCAATAATTTATATTAGAGTTAAAATCACAAATTAAATTTTCATCAAATTGATGTTGAGATTATACATGACATCAATTATCCAATATATATGTTAAGTAATTTGAATTGCTAATTTCTTAAGTAAAAAAAACTATATTATAATTATTAATTATATTTTTTCCCTAAGGTTATAACATATTATCTAGTATTCAATACTCTATATTTGACTTTTAACTAGGGAAAAAGTAAATATATATCTAAGTTTATCTTTATTCTAATCACTAATTACTTCAAATCCTTATATATTTTATTCATATAACAGTAAAGACTTTAGTTACTTTTATTACCTTTGTCAAAGATTAATCTTCTAAACTCATTACCAACAAACACCGGTATACTTCCTTTAATTCTTAGACAAAAGAAAAAACTCATTAACATGTATTTTTTATATATACATATATATATATATATATATATATATATATATATATATATATATATATATATATATATATATACCTTTTATGATAATTTTATTATATTTAAATGCAGTTGATCTGTATGTGTCTGTACAGGCTTGTGTTGTGGATTGAGGAAGTCACATCAACACGAAATTGCAATCTATATGATATACCGAAAATACCCTTGTCATTCATTCATTCATTCCCCCATTGACCACTCACCCAACTCCTTCTATTCGCCATCCTTAGGGTTTTCTCTGTTTCTTCCATTTCCTCTCTTTCACACTTAACATTCATCTCCAAGAATTAGTCTTACTCCCTCAAAGCTTCGTTTTTTTTACTCAAAAACCCTTTCCGGGTATTATCCTTTCCATTAACCCATTTTTCTTTCATTTTCTGCTCCCAGTTTCGATCTGATCCCGTGCTGAATTTGAAGCCGGTCCTCCACTCCTTCAAATTTCGGCCGAAGCTCCGAAAAGGGTATGTTTTCTGCCTCTTTCTTCGGCTCTAGGGTTAACTTTGATGCTGCTGGTGAGATTGGTTTTTATTTGGAATGAAAGGAATTGGGAATCTTGGGTGTCTATTGGGAGTTCAGGATGCTTAGATTACAGCTCATGCTTGGTTTTGTTCAACTAGTGTATTAGAATTGTTGAAATTAACCGGGTTCTTTAGGTTTGGATTTTGAAGTTGCGGGTGTCGTTGGAAGCTTATGAGCGTTTGTTTGGTTTGCTTCAAGGGGAAAACAAGTGGTGATTTCTCAGTATAGTAAGGTTTGATTTGGAAATGGACAACTCCAAAAACAGGCATAATGATAGTCTGGGTGTTAACAAGATGGGAAAAAATATAAGGAAGAGCCCTTTACATCAGCCCAATTTTGCTAACAACGCTGCTAGACAACAGCCTCAGCCTCAGGTTTACAACATTAGCAAGAATGAATTTCGGGATATTGTTCAGCAGCTTACTGGATCACCCTCCCAGGATCATCCACCTAGACCTCCACACAATCCACCGAAGCCGCAGAGCATGCGACTGCAGAAAATTAGACCTCCCCCGTTAACACCAATCAATCGACCTCGCTTGCCCCCGCCAATGCCGGTGCCTGCTGCCGCCCCTCATCCAGTTCCTCACAATAATGCCATGCCAAGACCTGCTCAGTTTGGACAACCGTTGCCTAGTCCTGGGGATATATGGTCTAATACGACCGAGTCACCCATATCTGCTTACATGCGTTACCTTCAGAATTCAATAATGGATCCAAGTTCAAGGGGTAACCAGGTTCAGCCTCAACCACATCCGTACCCTCAACATCAAATACCCGGCAATGTCCAGCCTCATCCCCCTCCCTCGTCTGCTATGTTTCCTAATCCTCACATGCCCATGTTCCCTTCCCCGAGATTTAATGGTCCTGTTCCACCAATGAATGCTACTAACTCTCCCGTGCCTACTCTTCTTCCTTCACCACAAGCAAATGGTCCTCCTCCCCCTTTACTTTCTCCAACCTCTCAATTCCTCCTGCCTTCTCCAACTGGTTACATGAATTTGCTATCTCCTCGCTCACCTTATCCACTTTTGTCACCTGGCATTCAGTTCCCGTCTCCGCTTACACCAAATTTTCCGTTCTCGTCCACGGGGCAGTCAGGGATTTTAGGTCCTGGCCCACAACCTCCTCCTTCTCCTGGCCTTGTGTTTCCGTTATCACCTTCAGGCTTTTTTCCCATATCAAGTCCCAGGTGGAGAGACCACTAGGCTTCTTAATTCTTGTTACAAGTTTAATATGGTTTGCTTCTTTCTAACTGAAGAGGTTCTAGGCTTGTTCTTTGGCATGTGATGTACAATCAGGTTGTAAGAGCTCTTTTTGGCTATCTGTAGTGTTCATTTCTCATTTCTTTGTTTCTCTTTTGTTGAAAACTGTAATGGTTGCAGTCCTTTTACTTTGACAAGTTTTACATTAGGCAATACATATTGAAGATCAGACAACTCAATTGGGCAGTTGGACAGGAGCTGTAAGATGGAAGACTGATCTGTAGCTCAAAAGGAAGTAGGATTACAGACAATATTTGTTGTGTATGTCATCTTCTTTTGTAATATAGTGGTTTACATCTCAAAGTTCATAGCTAATTTCATCTTTTATATGTAAGGTGTTTTGAAGTACGATCTTATGGTTATTACCATGTGATTTGCTACAAATATATTTTATTTCTGCAGCATATTTTACTGTTCTTATGTAAAGTAGCTCCTCATTTGATTTATGGCATACTGGTGGATCTAGCTTTAGCTGCCTCTTTTGGGGGACAAAGGAGCCACACGTAAAGGCCCAAGAAAAATTATACTAGATTGCTTCATCTTTCTTTGGACTTGTTTTCAGGTAAAATGATTTTCCTTGGGATTGACTGTTTATGCTTTACCCATATGTTATTCAGTACAAAGGAGTACGTTTTTAATTTGGATTCTGCCTTTGGAGGGAGTATGTAGGGGAGAGAATAATATGGCTGACTACTTGACTGAATCATTTATGATGATTTTGTTGTTTCTTCTTTTGTTAAGCATTTAGAAATCACTAGATGTAACTTAACCACTAGGCATATTATCATCTACTCTTGATCATCCCTTGGAGACCCTGCTTATGTTCTCATTCTTTTGCTTATTAAATTAAGTTTTATCTACCTCAGAATATGCTTCTCTCCCGCAAACTCATGGGGGGCATGTGTATAATATCCAAGCCTGAAGATAGATTACTCAGTTCTACGTCATGTGTTGAGAAGAAGCATTAGTTAGTTTTGTGGCCTAACAGGTTTTTGACTGTGAACGTCTTTCCTCTATCTGATAAAGGATCGGTTTGTTTACTGTTGTCTTTTCACCATCATGCATTCCTTCTAGGTCTGACTTTGACTATTTGTTCTGCATCTTCCGCTTCCCGTTTCCTTATATCGTTGACAGAGCGGAGGGCCAGTTCGTTCATGAAATTTATATTGAATAAACTTGCCAACATTTTGGATGTTTCTCATGTGATTCAGTAAAAATCCTGGGTTTTTGTATTCCTGACTGCTTTTAATGTTGTGTAATTTTAATGTCGGTTTTAATGACCATTAAGAAGTCAAGGAATAAACGGATTAGGGTCATCCTGGTGATGAAGAATTTAAATAGTTGCATGAGGGTCTAAACTGTGACTTCATTATTGTCATTGTAAAAAAAAATTCAAAGAGTTGATTGAAAGGTTATTAAAAAAATATGAAAATTTGTATCTACTAAGATTAATGTTGTACATTTTAGTAGTGTTTTTAATTTTGATTCGTCAACTAATGTCCTATCATTGCTTTAGTGAAACTACTTTAAAATTAGTCTGGCTTTAGAATTGCTTTTATTGAGTAATTCAAAATATTAAGTTAGATTCTTTCATCTGTGTGCATTGTAAGGTTCATTTCAGCATCTCAATGTACCAACTTTACTTTATATGCACGAGGGTTTTATTCCTCCAAAATAGAGGGTTTTTTTCCTCTAAAATAAGAAGGTATATAATGAAAAACTAAGGTGCATTTGTTGAATTCATGATGTCTACACAGACTGATAATTTGGTAATCCAAATCAAGTTTATATCTGGGTTTTTCTGGAGGAGTTCAATGCCCGATGAAAACAAGAGACTGATGGCATTTTCTGGATTTTCAGTTGAAAAGTTTTTCTTGTTTCTTTTGCTTAAACTATGATTTTTATTTTCCCAACATATGCAAATACTCTATAATGAGTTATGAATGATATAGTAGAAAATCCTTTTAACTGAAGCTGTGCAGATAGGTATGTTTTGGTAGCGTGTTAAACAATTGGAACCATTTCAATGGACAAAATCGTCCTCATCTTGCCAGTGTTGTCTATAAGAAGATCTGATATGCGTTTAATTATAAATATTTAGGAGTAATCCTTTAAACGTGAAGGAGAAGTATCAGTTAATTTATATCAAACATCACTTCCATGTTAGAGGTTATTCAACAACGACCTTCGGCCTATATCACAGTATCAGTTAATTAAAACGGTAGAGCTGTTCATAAAACGAAGCAAAGCAGCTGTTCATTTGATAACCTAGTCACCAATATGATAATTTTTGTTTTAATTGTTATAAATATGCTTCAGTTTTCATTGGAGTATCTCTACTTATTTTCCCTTCTACTTTCCTGTCACTGTCAGCTTCCTTTCCTGATATATTTATACAAATCCAATATAGAAATAATGGAAGATCAGCATGAAGCCATCACCACCTCAAATCAATCATCAGAATCAAATCAACTCTCACATTTATACAAAATTTATGACTTCTCATCTCCCATCACACTTAATCCATCCATTCTACTTTATTTGAACTAGGGTTTAGAGAGTGGTATGAGTGAAAATAATAAAAAGATAAATATATTTATTACTAATTTAATTTTAATAATACTATTTTAATTATTTCTTTTATCTATAATCTTTTATATATTTTCTTTTTTCTTTTATAAATAAACCATCATAATGAGTAGTCATAATGAAGATGGAGTTGTTATCATAGAACTCTAATAACTAATACAAAAATTCACTTGATAACATTTTTTAATGAAAGATGAAATTTGTTATCTGGAATTCTAATAATCAATAGAAATTTTATCACATTTATAACATTTTTTATATTAATTTTTTATTAATATGGATCAATTTTGTCTCTTTAAGATCAAATTTAGTTTTTTTTTTTAAATATTATATTGATATTTTTATTAAAATTAATTATATTATTATAATATAGTAGATTTATGTAATATGTAAAAAAAACGTTAGCGTTAGTTTAAAATTAAAAGGAAAACTTTTCATTATTTTTAAACTAACTCTAACCTAATATCTAATTATTTATATCTTAATAATATAGTTATAGTTAATTTAAAATTATTCCATAAATATTTAATAAAAATGTGAATTTCAATAAAAACTCAAGATAATATTTATATAAAAATTTAATTTGTTTTTAATTTAGAGATGAACAAAATTATTTTATTTTTTAAAACATTAAAATTCAATTTAATCAAAATAATAAATATAAAAACTGAATTGAATATAAAATATTGGTACGTGGTATTATTGTTAATATATAGCATTACTATTATCAAATAACACGACTTCTATGTGAACAATTTTTAATATTAAAAAAATAATGAAATTAAAAAAAATCGTTAACTAATACATGACTTTTTTTGTTTACATGTGATTAACTATTTAAATTACATTAACAAAAATTACTAAATTAACAAAAATTAACAGAAAACTGATATTTTATTAACCACGAAAAAAAATTACATTATTGAATAATCTTAAAAAAGAAAATAAAGTAGTATTTATTGGGAAATGAACTAAATAGAGAGAATGTAAAAGAATAAAAGAAGAAGAAAAGGTAAAAAGATGAGTATGGTGGGTTAAAAAGAAATAAATTGACAGTTTTAATATTATGTAATTATTTATTAATGAATAAAAACCTGTGAGTTTGTAAAATGGAGGGAAGAAAAGGAAGAAATTAACCCTAAAACCTAAACTCGTTACACATTTCCACTTTTCCGCACGTCTCTTCTTATTTTGTTTGTGAAATATGAAGCTTTCAGAAGAAATAATGCTAGCAGTTTAGGTTATATATATTATCATTACAATTTATTTTCTTCTCTATTCTTTATTAAATAATATATATAAATATATATATATATATATATATATATATATATATATATATATATATATATATATGTTTCTGCGGGAATGGGACAAGGAAAACACCTGTTGCTTCTGCTCGGGAACACTCCTCCTTCACCGATCGGTCCTTCTCATTTCCGTCCTACCTCCTGAATCCTCCTCTCCTTGCCAAAGTGGGGGTGATCTGCAGGAAACGCTCCGACGCTCAAGTCAAAATTTATCTCTGCAAGTCTAGTAAAAATCAAAAATCAAAGAGTTTACCTTCTTAAACGATTGTTATTTATATGGTTTCAAGGAATATTATCCAAATTTACCTCTTAATGACGATCAATGTCAATCTTAACTGCTCCACAGTGACCGTTACCTCATTAGTTATGCATTCATTGACATTCAAAAGTTGTCTCCCGTAAGCGGCTGGATAGTATTATTCTAGTGTCCGGTCGGTCTAACCTACTCGGTATTAACTCAAGTATGTCCGGTCAGTCCAGCCTACCCGACGGTAATAACACCTAAAAATGTTTCTGTGGGAATGGGACGAGGAAAACACCTGTTGCTTCCGCTCGGGAACACTCCTCCTTCACCGATCGGTCCTTCTCGTTTCCGTCCTACCTCTTGAATCCTCTCTCTCCTTGCCAAAGTGGGGGTGACCTGCAGGAAACACTTCGACGCTCAAGTCAGAATTTATCTCCGCAAGTCTAGTAAAAATCAGAAATCAGAGAGTTTACCTTCTTAAACGATTGTTATTTATATGGTTTCAAGGAATATTATCCAAATTTACCTCTTAATGACGATCAATGTCAATCTTAACTGCTCCACAGTGACCGTTACCTCATTAATTATGCATTCATTGACATTCAAAAATTGTTTCCCGCAAGCTACTAGATAGTATTATTCTAGTGTCGGGTCGGTCTAACCTACTCGATATTAACTCAAGTATGTCCGGTCAGTCCAGCCTACCGACAGTAGTAACACCTAAAAATGTTTCTGCGGGAATGAGACGAGGAAAACACCTGCTGCTTTCGCTCGGGAACACTCCTCCTTCATCGATCGGTCCTAAATATATATATATATATATATATATATATATATATATATATATATATATATATATATATATATATATATATATATATATATATATATATATATATATATATATATATACATACATACATACATAAAGGAGATGCAAATTTTGTGGTCAAAAACCGAAGCCCGCTATTTAGAATGAAACAAGCAATTCCTATTCGACATTAAAAGTTTGAATAAAAAGAAAATTTAATTTTAGTATTATAAAATAAATAATTTTGTTATCGAATTGAATTAAATTTGATAGAAAGTAAATTGAATTGAAGTAGTGGTAGATTAAGAACAAAAAATTAGCAGAAATAATAGATGATGGCCCACAGTTGCGTACTGCTCCATTCTTCGTAAGTCTTGACTCCCAACATAACGGCCCCTCTTACATCATATAATAAAATTGATCAATAAAATAAGATTTAAACTTAATTATATGTAGAATATATGAAATTTCTAACATTTTTTTTTTGGGGGTTGAATAATTAAGAGAGTGTAAAATAATAGTGTTATGTGTGATGATTTTTTTGTTTTGTTTTTATTATGAAAAATAATATTTAAAAGGTTTAATGGTAATTCTTATTTTTGTCTGGAATCTCAAATAAGTCCTGTACTATACGAAGTATATCGATCAAAATTGATGGTCATTAAACATGTACTAATAGGTGAGTTTCTCTTACGCTCTACAAATATACGACATTAATGATTAATTACTAGGTTTGATTACCTAAAATATATTGTACTAATGGTTAATCAATGGACGTGACTGTCACAAGCATTATAAGTAGACAAGTGATGTTTAGGTACAATGATTCTTCTGCAGGTCAACAACCCATTGGAGTGGATCACGTTCTCGGGGAGGATTGAAGATCAAAAGAGAGCATAGCAAAAAAAGACGACCAACCCTTGGACCAATTTAACCGAAATATTTTGGCGCCCACCGTGGGGCTGAGCGGCTTCCCCATGAAGCCACAAAGAACCAGACGCGCGCTCGATCTCGACATCGCTACTTCGGATCAATACCAGGTTTTGCAACAAGAGTAAAAAATTCCCTAATAATTCCTAAAGACATGTCTTTTGTTTTAAGAACTTTCAGCCCTACATTCAACCTTGTCAGGATGGTTCAGAGCTGCGTTCAACCTTGTCAGGTTCTACTGACTCTTAATTTTAAATTATAAAATATTATGTACAGGATGGCTCAGAGCTGCGTTCAACCTTGTCAGGTTCTACCGACTCTTAATTTTAAATTATAAAATATTATGCACAGGATAGTTCAGAGCTGCGTAACCTTGTCAGGTTCTACCAACTCTTAATTTTAAATTATAAAATATTATGCACATAATGGTTTAGAGCTGCGCAACCTTGTCAGGTTCTACCAACTATTAATTTTAAATTATAAAATATTATGTACATGATGGTTTAGAGCTGTCTTCAACCTTGTCAGGTTCTAAGGACTCTTAATTTTAAATTATAAAATATTATGCACAAGATGGTTCAGAGCTACGTTCAACCTTGTCAGGTTCTAACGACTCTTAATTTTTAATTATAAAATATTATGTGCAGGAAGGTTCAGAGCTACGTTCAACCTTGTCAGGTTCTAACGACTCTTAATTTTTAATTATAAAATATTATGTGCAGGAAGGTTCAGACCTCAACTTGGTCAGGCTATAATGCCCGCTTGGGGGAAGTCAGAAAAATGACTACAGAAATCTCCGCTCAACGCACGAAGTCAGAAAAATGACTCCTGCATCAGGACCGTTCGGGAGAAGTCAAAAAAATGGCTTCAAAAATCCCCAGTCAACGCAAGAAGTCAGAAAAATGACTCCTGCCTCAAGCCGCTCGGGGGAATTCAGAAAAATGGCTTCAGAAATCTCCGCTCAACGCATGAAGTCAGAAAAATGACTCATGCCTCAAGCTGCTCGGGGGAAGTCAGAAAAATGGCTTCAGAAATCCCCGGTCAACGCAGGAAGTCAGAAAAATGACTCCTGCCTCAGGACCGCTCGGGGAAGTCAAAAAAATGGCTTCAGAAATCCCCGTTCAACCAGGAAGTCAGAAAAATGACTCATGCCTCAAGCCGCTCGGGGGGAAGTCAGTAAAATGGCTTCAGAAATCCCCGCTCAATGTAGGAAGTCAGAAAAATGACTCCTACCTGAAGCTGCGCGGGGGAAGTCAGAAAAATGGCTTAAGAAATCTCTGCTCAATGTAGGAAGTTCGAAAAAGAACTCTGTCAACTACTCAACAGGTTCAGATTTGTCAGGTTCCAATGTCTTTTCATTATAAAAATAAATATTGAAGCGTTTACTTTATTTAAAAGCATATTTTTTGGAGTAAAAATCTCTTGCAGAGGAAAAAGTTTCAAAGAGAACTCTTAACATTTTCTGATCAGTCTAAGGAACAAATCCAAAGAGAATTCTTAGAGTTCGCCGCTCGGTAGATAAAGCAATGAAGACTTAAAATATCGAAGATAGACTCCCTAAATACAACGTGAGCGGCCTCTTTTAATGCTCATAATAATCCCTAGGCACCTCTTTTAATAAAGAGCTTACTCGGACTTCGGAGGCTTATGTACTATACGAAGTATACCGATCGAAATTGATGGTCATTAAGAAAGTACTAATAGGTAAGTTTGTCTTACCCTCTACAAATATACGACATTAATGATTAATTATTGGATTTGATTACCTAAAATATATTACATTAATGGTTAATCAATGGACGTGGCTGTCACAAGCCTTATAAGTAGACAACTGATGTTCAGGTACAATGATCTTTATCTATCCTAATAAAATGTAGATCTCTTTATGAAACATATCTGACTTAAGCGTCGGAGTGTCTTCTGTAGGTCAACAACTCATTGGAGTGGATCGCGTTCTCGGGGAGGATTGAAGATCAAAAGAGAGCAAAGCAAAGAAGGACGACTGACCCTCGGACCAATTCAACCGAAACAAGTCCCTTTCTTTTTCGGCGTCTCAATTGGGTATTTGATTTTATAAAATTGAAGCAATTAGGGGTTTCCGTCAAATTGAGAAGCCACCGTTAAGGAGGGTGTTACGTGGCTGACATTTTCTTTTTAAATGATGTGGCATTAAAAACGTGTGCGAAGTGTATTTTTTTTAATTTTTGAATTAAAAAATGGAGTGCAAAGAGGGAAAATAAAATTTAAATAAGGGCAAAGTGGTCATCTCATTTCATAGAACACATGGAAAGGTCCAAAAGCATTGCCAGCACCAAACATTGCTCTTGGAATGCCATCCTTCATCTTCTCCGGTAACCAAATCACGCTTCCATGGCAGCCACCGTAGACAGAACTGCAAATTACAGGAACCCAATCGCGAGTTCGTCCAACATTTTCACCACTACGAGACAAAATTAGAACTTGCGAAAATTCCCAAATCAAAAACCAGAAAAAAGATGTATGTTAACTGATGCAAAATTGACAAAAAAAAGTTGAATCTGCGAAAATTCCCAAATCAACCGCCATTGTGAAACATCTTCACCTGACCACCTCGTCAATGCCGCTACAGAGACCACCCAAACACACTCATGCCTCTTCGCTAGCTACTCGCTAGGTCGCCACTAATCGTGATTCGATCTCCACTGTCTTCGCAACCTGAAACGCAGAAAAACCAGAAACGACAGAGGAACCCTAAAACGCAGAAAAAATCCCCAAATCAGACAACCCTAGTCGCGCAAGCACGATCAAGACTCAGGAGGCGAAACTCATGAGCGTGATTCCCTTTGTTTTCCACCATCATCGCGAGAGATAATTAGAATCGTGAAGCACCTGCAAAAATCAAAATGCAACCACAAGAGAAATTTTTCTCTTCGCACACAGAGATCTCCATGGCAATTGGCAGCAACACACTTCGCGACGCAGGCAGAGGAGGCAGAAGCAAGCTTTCCAAATCCCAATTCTAAAACCCTAATTTAAGGGGCTACCACGTGGCAAGCCCCAATTGGATACTTAATTTAATTTGATTTCCCAACTTTGCCCTTACTTATATTATATTTCCACTTTGTAAACTTCATTTTTTAATTCAAAAATAAAATAAAGATAATTGAAACAGGTTTTTAATGCCACATCATTTAAAAAGACACTGTCAGCATGCCACGTAACATTCTCCTTAACGATGTCTTATCAATTTGACGGAAAGCCCTTGTTTGATTCAATTTTATAAAAATAAGGACCCAATTGAGACACCGAAAAAGAAAAATACCGATTTCGAACAAAAATAGAAACTTACTAACCCATTAAACCTATTTAAAATAAAAGAGGGAAAGAGCATCTAGAAACAGGAAGGAAATATGATTGGTGTGGCCCTACAAATAGTTTGATCTGATTGGGATTAGTTGTGATTGTGGCCACTAGTTTTTGGGTGAGAGAGAAGAAGCAATAACAATGAAAAGAAAAAGAGAAATGGGTTGAAAATAGTTAAGCATTTGAGTCCTCTAAAGTTAGTGTTTGTAGCTTCTATTCCTCTTTTCTTTGGTATCAACTTGCCAACTTGTATCAATTGGATCATCTCAAAAGCCCCCTTGTCGCTTTCGTTCGCCTTTCTTATAGTGCTCTTCACGTGCTATGTTTACTCAAACCATATGTTCTTAAAAAAAGATCAAATATTCTTTATACATCTTTTTCAACTTCAAATCCACAATAATTCATAACCATCTTCTTTTTTTTAATTCTATCAAAACCCATTTCTACTAAACACTAAAATAAACTCTATTGTTCAATTAATCTTGGATCAGTCAGTCTACATAATTAAAAATATCATGATAACTACCTAAAATGTTAAGATTGTATCATATGATTAATCATTTTTAAACAATAATAAAGTCTGATAGAGATTAACTTATTGTAAAACATAATCAATACCAATTAAATCATGATTAGTCTTTTGTATTTTAAAATCTATAAATACAGTTAATATAAAAAAAATAATTATATTTATTATACATTTAACGGTTGAATTTGTTAAACTTTTCAAACTTTAAAATTGAAGTATCTTTTATAGATAACCTTTTAATTTGATAAAACTATTTGAAAAATAAATAACGACAAATTCCAAAGTTAATAAATAAATAACTTCAATCTATAATAAAAAACATACCATACTGTATAAAAAAAATTAAATTCATTGTAAAAAGAAAAAGAGTGCGCATTCTTTTTTAATTTTGGTTTAGCAAGGTTCCTTGAATCCACTAATAAGATGGTTATAGATTTGTAAAGTTGATAATGAGATTTGTGTTGTGTAGTCGAATTAATGCGTGGGCATGATTTAAAGGTACTTAGATGGATTTGGATATACCTGCCCAAAGGCTGTTCTGCTCTCACACGTTCGACAATACAATACATTCACTTTTCACATCTTCTGCGTAACTTTCCCAGGAAAATGACTGTTCAAAACTTGCTTTTCAGCTCCACTAGCCCCACAATTTTTTTAATTTCTTCTATACACTAAATTTATTAATTTTTATGGTACCACCTTAAAACCTCTAAAAACATTAAAATTATAATTTTATTTATTCGTACATGTTTCTCCCCCACAAATAGGGTACTGTTGTTTCAGTGCCATCATTCTCAAAAAAATATGTGCCCACATAACGTTACTTTTTAATATATTATTATTTGTTGAAATTTATTAAAAAATACATAGAAAAATGCCATTTTTTTTGGAGAAACTAATTATTAGCCAAGTGATATGATGGAGGCATGTGAAGTGGCAGAAGAACAACCGTGCAAGCAATGGAAAATGAGGACTGTCGATACCTTTTACCTTCGAACTGTGTTCTGTGCTCATTCATTTAATGGCCGTAAAATGTGATTTAATGATAAATAGCATTATTAAGAAAACATATTGATGATGTTGATTATGTGGTGGAGCAATAAAGCAAGTTTTGCGACAAATAATTCACTAAAAACTAAGTTGGAAAGAAAAGAAGTTTGATTGAATTTGTTCACTTGCATGCAACTTGTTCATACAGATACACTCTAATATTGTGAAACTCTTCCTTTCTATATAACATTCCCCAAAACTATGGAATCTACATAGTTTATTCCTTTTCTGACTTTTTCTCACATTACCATTTTTCCTTTTCTTTTCCTTTTCCATTCAACTACCACAATTCATCCAATCATATTTAAATATGCCCAATTAATACCTTTTAAAGAAACTGTGGCGTAAATAATACTTATTTTAATTTTTGGCGTATTCTATTATTATCCATGCATGTGTATATTTAATCATAAAGTTTAATAAATGTTTTATCTAAACTAACTGTACGTATATTAATTAAAAAATTTGATGCAATTAATTAAAACTTTATGATTGACATTTGTTTAATTATGATAGTATTGTTTTAAAAATAATGTTTAAAAGTTGGTTGTTTTTCATGTGATACATTTTTTTTAAAGTTTGGTTGATTATGTTAATAAGGTGAGTTTGTTTATGTAATTTAAAAGAGTATATGAAAACTGAAATAAATCATATCATCATGTATGGAAAGTTTGTCCAAGTTTTTTTGTTTTGAAGATAAAAGTAAATTCCTCATTAGCTTTAATTGAAAAAAATATGACGACTTAGAGAAAGATTAAATTTATGTTTTAGATCGTAACTTCAAATACTCAAGGTTACACCAAATATAACTACTTAACATGTTATCATTATACAACTTTAAATTAACATGTTATCACTGTGCTAAATTATTAATGTTTTAGTTTAGTTTGATTCTATTTAACTGATAATTTTGATATAAAAATTAATAATTAAGAATCACTTTCAAACACTTTTAAAACAAGAAACTAAATTAATGTTATTTAACAAAAATGGAAACAAAACAAGTTATTAAACCTAAAAATAATATCAGTAGTAATCGAACTAGACAAGATATTCTTTAAATCATTTTAGTGGAAAAGAATTTTCACACACATGCAATTCGGTAATATTACCTAAGAAAAACTTGAGAACATATTTATAAAAGAAGTGAGATTAAGAGTTTGATTAGAAGGAAACAAAAGAGAAGAATGGAAGTTGTTAGAGGGAAAAATCTGACCCATACGATTGTCGATGTCAGTATACGTATGTATGTATGTTGCCTAACAAATCCATTCTGATACGTTCCTATCTGGAAAATCAGTAACCTAACATGGAGACGTTGACACCATGAGTATCTTCAACAGTGACAACCTAAAAGTGGCTAAAGAATACTCGTATTATTATTTGTATAAACAATAAATATGATGATGAAAAGTAAAACCCTACATTGCCAGCTTATAGATACTGGAAAAACCCTGCACATACATATAGATTTGGAAAAACAAAAAGGGGCACCACATTAATACATACCTCTGCTAGCAACACGTTGAACGAGGCATCAATATCATGATAACAGCGACCAGAACTTGCAGGCAAAAGCATGGGGCCATAGCATTGTGAACGAACGGTTAAGAAAAATGCAGCTAACTAGAAGATTTGGATTATTAGAAATGGCCTTATTGGGTACCAAGAGCCACCTTTTTTATTTAACCCAACCTCAACCTGCAAATGGAAGAACCAAAACTACACTACAAAAACCTGCCAGAAAACGGGTCCTTCTCAATTTTATACCTTTCTTACAAATTCCCCTTTTCCACACTGCAATTCGGAGAAAGATGCTTCACACTAGCCACCATCTGACACAATTATTTACTCCCATTTTTCTCACTGCCCTCCACCTACTACTACTACTATATGAGAAACAACAACACTATCAACTAAACCTGCCTGCTGCTAGGTGCCTTCACCTTCTTATTATACCTTCCTAATGGGTTGCACAATCTGACCCATTTACCATTCCACCAATAATATATAGGGTTACTCAACTTCAGATTTTGTTCAATTCAAACTTGTTTTTTCTTTTTGCAATTTATTGAACTACTGTAATATCCCAAAAATATAACTACAAACTATATTCAAAAGTATTTATATTTACAATAAAATAGAATAGTTACAGTAAATAAAGTTTAACTTACATTTATCCTAAAATAACCATAAATTAAAAATTTTACAAAAACCTACACTGATACAACCTAAAAGAGCAGAGTGATCGGTCATACAAGAAGTGTATTAACCGAACGGTCCTATACTAAATATCAAAACAAAGTCAAGACCTAACGGTCTTACTCTTAGCGGAGACCATCCTCTTATGCCAGCGCTTGCTCCAGAGAAGCTTCTGCACCTTCTACTCACACCCACAGGATGATCATCGAAAAGACAAGGACTACCGAACGGACAACAAGGCAAGACAGAAAAATAAGGGTAAACTAGTGTAATTTAATTAACTATGTAAACTTACAATTCATACAAACACATAAAACAATCATACTTCTACAGAAATCACACCAACATACTATAACCGACCACTTTCCCTTTGACTGTCCGGATTGTATGAATTATGTAGCTACAATGTTCGTGTGCTCGTGGGTGGTAATCTAAAAACCTTATGATTACCGTAGCATGGAAAACCCTTGAGCTGCCACACGAGGTTAGCTCGTTATTCCTCACCTTAGGTCAAGGTAATACATACCGCCCAGGCTAGGGTCTCCTGCTATTCTCACTACATGCATCACCATTCTCTAATTGAGACTTGGTGACCATTAGAATGTCAGGATGAACGACAGCTTAGTCTGACCATATTCATACTTTACAATTTCTTAACCATTTCTGAGATATTCCTCCTTGGAACACTCGTTCATATCCATATAATACAAATCACATCATACTTCTTCATATTCATACTATTCCATTCATATCACATTTTAAATACCATACCTCATTAACAACATATTTCCTCATCCATAACACCTTTAAATAACTTCAAACCGAACATTAAAACAACATCACCATTGAGCATAACTGACTTGAAAAAATATCAACACTTATTATGAACAAAACCTGACGGTAGAACACCTCCTATCTGCGAACATGACCGTACGGGATATGGTTTCCCTATGGTGAACCTGACCAAACGGGATATTGTTTCCCTATGGTGAACATGACCGAAGGGAATATTATTTCCCTATGGTGAACATGGACGAACGGGATATTTACTACACAGAATCCAAAGATTTGACTGAATACTATAGAACATCTATAATTAGACATAAACAAATACTAAAGCTCATAACCAAAATCTAAGAGCCTAGACCGAACACTACAAGCTTAGTCTGAACCCTCTTAGTTACAATTTCAATTACATAATTTTGTAATATGACGACACCAAGTGCTTAGTACATCATCGAGCATTACTGAGACCGAGTGTTGGCATCTGGCCGAGCACTACCAAGACAGTTCAAGACCGAGCGGTCAATAACAGTTATAGCCTATGACAGACTGAACGTTGTTTACAACAAAAGTTATGTCTATACCGAATGCTACATTAATTTAAAATCAACACTAAATCGAACGGTCATTAACTGAGAATCCACAATAGCAGAATTCAGTTAAGATCAAACACCAGATAAAAGTCGAACGATCAATTAAAGGCCTTCAGCAACTACATAATTCTGCAGAATAGCTACAAAATTAGGATCGACACAAAACCTTACCAATTTCACTCGACCACTGTTCCATAATCATACAGATACACAATCATCATAAACACAGCATCAACATTCCACACCAACAGCACCGAACACCCAATTCATCAAATTTTACACTCATACAGCTTTATCCAAATCAATTTCATACGCATGCATAATTATCAAACAACATATCCATACATCAAAACCAAGTAATTAAATTATCTAGCTTCCCTTACCTCTTTGACCGAACCGAACAACGATTATTCTTTCCAGATTTTGCTTTCTTACCAGAAAATCCCAAGAACATCTATATTTCACCGGTTGGTGAGAAAAGACCAACCCAAAATTACCAGAAAAGTGGTTAGAACTAAGAAGAAGAAGCTGATGAACACATGCAACCAGGAACTTGGTTTGCATGTGCCAGAAATAGAATTTCTAAGAAGAGAGTGAACTTACTGACTCTAAACTTGATTTTGATCGGTGGAAAAGAAGATCTGAACCCCCAAAATTGCTCAGACTGTGGCTGGTTGAAGAAAAGATAAAATGAGATGAAGGATTTCTAGAGAGAAGGACGAGAAAAGATAGATGTTTGAGTTTTAGAGAGATGCAAATTTATGAGAAAATAAGATGAGCTGTGGTTTGGAAAATTCTATAAAATGTTTACTCTCTTGCATTTGCGACATCTGTCCCTACCTTCCAGATGTTATTTTCAGGATTTTACAACTACTAGCAACATATGTCATATTTGTTGATAGAAAGCTTACCCTTAAGTATCTGGTTACGTTGTTGACATGGCAATATAATTTAAATTGTAATAGAGAATCTGTGTTTGTGAAATTTTGTATAGAAACAGAAAATAAGGTACTTTATGTAATTAAGAGACAGAAAGATATATAATGTTTGTAAAAGTATTGTATGATGTGTTAAAGTCCAATTACAAATAAAGTCTTATATTGGGAATGGAAATTTTGGTGTAAGATTTACAAGGATTTTGATCTCTGTTGTGATGTGAGTCCATCTAATATTCTTATCAAATTGAAGAATATAACTGCTCAATGCAATGTACATTTTTATTCTTAGAGATTATACCAACCTACATCTTTTAAAGTTCATCAGAATTAGAGGTCAACATCATGTTATAAAAAAATAGTTATTGATATGTTTCTAATTATATTTTTAAAAATATACACATTTTATTATTTAATTAAAATTTATTTAGGAATAAATTCCTTTTATGCTTTCATATAACCAACATTAGTGTGTGGAAGTAAATATATTTAAAAACATACAGTTCGTATTTTTAGGTACATGGTCACTTGGATGAATAAGCTTCCTGACACGGGTTAGTATAGCATAAATATCCAACACAACTCCCAAAATGTATTGCGATATTTTATGACAATGAAAGAAAAATGAAATGGCAGATGATTCACAGTAAAGAAGTAGATGATATAGTAATAATAAAAGAAACAAAAATTAATTTCATCTAATTTTATTTCCTACTTTAAAAATAGGTTCACATAAGCCATCTTTTCCTGGCAAACAAATGACTAAAGCAATAGTTGACATAAAATGACTTAGCAAAAACATACTAGAGATTATGTGAATCTGTCACATAACTTAAGCACAACGTTGCCATACTTATAATAGTTGCATGTAGAAAATACTATTTTCTAACTTGTTGCTATCTACAAATTAAGAGATAACTGGCATTAAAAAAAATGAATTATAAGTTGCTGCATGCTACACTTACAAAATATCAGATAAAATTGAAGACATAAAATGTTGAATTAAAGATATGAACAAAAATTGGGAAAATCTTACAAAGGAAGGAACTAAAATTGCATTTAAAGATGGTCTTTGATGAACCAAGTTGATGAGTGAATTTTGTTTTAATTTATTCCCACCCATCGAAACCAGTTCTAGAGTTTATGTTATGGAAGGGTAGGGCGATGATGGCGTTGAATGTAAAAGACAAAAAGAATTGATTCCAGCGTTGGTGACACCTTGATTGTGGGAGAGAAAGAGACTCTTATGACTGTGCTCTCCGCTACTTTATATTCCCAGTTCTGTTTCTCAACCCCTAATTTGACTTTCTACATTAAAAACACTCTATAGGCACATGGAAATCAAAGCATTTTGATGATTGAAAAATATCACATGGTGTAGCCATAAGTGCATTTCTACCACCTTCCCAACAAAATTTAACAGAAAACCTATTTGATTCGTGCAATAATACCATAAGCATCTTCAATCTACAGAAGGAAGCATCTTCTTTAAGTAGGCTTGCACTCATGGGAGAAAAAAGGGGAAGATATGTACACGGAATCAAATCCAGAGGAAAAGCAAATGATGATATTCACAGAACGGTTTGAAAGACACCATGAAGAACAAACATCACAAGTCAACATTTCCTGTACACCTGCATTGACCAAATTGCCCTTACCCATTGTAATAACAAAATTCAACGGATCACCAAGGAGGACATGCTAGCTACCGCCAAAGAAAATCATCAAAAACACAAAACGAGAGTCTTACCCGAAAAAAATATAAAGGAAAAGTAAATGAATTTCCAAAGAAAAAAAATAAAAGAAAAGAAAAACAGAGAATAACTTGTTTCTCTCTTTTTATGAATTGGTGAGCGAGGGAGCGATTGTTTCAAATTCCAATCCCTTCTTTTGTTTAATTCTTTTTGTTTTTATTGAGATTTGCGCAGTGCTGGTTTGGATTGCTTCACCGTGAGTGTGGCTTATGGTCACCGTCGCGGTTTGTTCCTTCGGTGACGGTGGCGAGCTTCTGAAGGTTGAGCTTGACGACGGTGTCGGCGAAGAGACGCGTGTCCTCTTCGGTGTTGCCGTCGGGGACATCAACTATGTAGGATTCGAGGACGACCGTGTAGATCTTAGCGTCTGCGTCGGAGTCGAAGGCGTGAACGCTGGTGACGGAGCGGTAGTTTCGGAGGCGGTGTTCGCCGCCGATGATGCTGAAACCGGTCACGCGGCGGTCGTCGTCGAGGAGGTCGAGCCTCTCGGTGCTGGTGGCGGCGGGGAGGCCAGATATGACATTGACGTCGCGTGTGACGCCGACGGCCATGTGGAAGGGGTCTTTGACGGCACAGCTCTTGATGAAGTGCTTGTAGGTCTGTGGCTTGTCGAAGCGGCGGACGACGGACCAGACGGCTTCGGGTGGAGCCTGGACGCGCTGGGCGAGGAGGGAGGAGCATTGGCCGGGGCCGACGAGGTAGGTGTGGTGCTCCGTGATGGAGGGGACGAGGGAGCCCAACTCGTGCGGGGTGAGGCCGGAGGGAGGGTTGAGGTGGTGGTTGGTCGGGATGCGGTGGTTGTCGTCAGAGTCTGGCTCCGATGTGGAGGCGGAGCTCTCACCTTTCTCCATGGCGGAGAGAGAGAGAAAGAGAGAGAGCGTGAGAAGGAGAGAGTGTGTAAGAGACGCTGTTGGCGCTTGCGGAACGAGACTTTGAGGAACGGTTAGGGGTATTCCTGGAAATTCCCTCCCAAACTCTGTTTTCTTTCTCTCCCACTTGCTAATATATGCAACTCCACCAAAAGTCACTGCTTTCTTAAACTTCAAATTATACTCTCTTTTTTTTCAGTTCAAACCACACTTGCGAAGAAAATATGGAGCTTGAGTTTAAGTGTCTTGCTAAACTAAGGTTAAAGAATTACATAATTATCAAAATCAATTTTTAAGGACCTTAACAAAATATTCCTTTCCATTTCTTATTTAATTACAACACTGATTAGTACTTGTCGGAGTTTAATTATAAACAATAAAGTAATAAGTCAAACAAAGTTGATTCACTTGTCGAAAATTGAACTCCAATTAATTTTTGTTTTACCAGTGTAAGAATTTTGTTACTGAATAATTCAAAGTATTTTAATAGAACTTGAGAGAATTTGTAACGAACGTTTAAAATTTAACCCGCTTAAAATTTTTTTTAAAGAAGTACTAAAAATATTTGAAAATACAGTTTTTTTAAATAAAATAGTTTTTATTTACCTTTTATACACTTGAGTATTTACAACTTTTCAATATCTAACTTATTTTATTTTGGGAAATTGTTTATTAGAAAGTATCAATAATATAACTCAACACATTAATCACGAATAAAGTTATTAAATATTTTTTTATCAATGTAAAAGAAAAAGAAAACACTTTATTCTCTTACATTGTAGTAAAATAGATACGTTTGAGTTAAGTAGTGGAAAATAAAATTAAGTTTGAACTTATCTTACTTATTAGAGAGAAAAATCAATTCATTATTTAATAAAATCTGAATAATTTACGAATAGATCAATTAGTTTATATTATTGATATGTGGATGTGTAGTGATTATTAAAGGTGGGTATCTAGGTTTAAGCTTGTGTGCTACCTCTATAATTTGTAGTTTATGCGTCTAGGGACTTTTAATTCTTTACTTTCTTTTAGGATGGGATTTTTTTTACCTAAATTAAATGGGTTTAGTATGTGGAGATGGTGAAATATCCTATTTATTGCTATTTATGATGTAGTATATGATATGTGAAGTGACATTATCCAATGTGTGAAAAAGTTGAAAAAAAAACATCTATACCATATAAACTACATTATTCAACAAAAGGTTGTTGCTAAGAGAAAAAAAAAAGTGAGAATATTTTCATAAACATGGTATTTATTATATTAGTTACAAATACATTCAATTGTATATATAGCATTTATTAATATGACGTAGAATATAATATATGAAAAGAAAATTTATTCCAAAAAGTGAAAAATTAGACAAATATTATATCACATCTTTTTAAATACTTCATTGAACAATTTGTAAACTTGGTATTCTTATCATGATGGATTAATACAACTATACCAATTCTTTAAATTTTGAATACAACTTCAATCATCGTACTTATCTTGTTTTTTTTACAAGATGCATATGCCTTTATTATTTACTTCAATAAACAATTAGAGTTAGGTTAAGATTAGAACTGAAGTAATCAGAAAATTATAATTAAAGACAACTAAGTAAGTATGTAAAAGGAAACATATAAATGTATACGAGAAACTTTGAAAGGATATAGAAAATGACAATAAAAATTTTAAATCGTTTAGAGTAAAACATCTCAATGATAAAAAAAAGGGTCTTAGAAATTGAAATTATACCACATAACATTCATTTTAGTTCACGATATTTATATTGATTGAATTATCAATATAAAATATATAGAACAATTGATGTAAAGATTTATTTTTATAATAATATTAGTTGAATTTTAGCTGCATTAAACTTATCATGATTCACACAATATAATATTAGAAACTTATCATGTTATAAGATGAATAATTACTCTTAAATTAACTTTGAAGTAACTTCAATATAAAGACATAGTTTATGAATAAAGTATAGTTATTAAATTATGTGTTTTCTTAGAAATGTCTATATAATTGTTTTCTTAGAATTTGAAAAAAAAAGTTTATTACTTAGAACATGTTTAGATTGTTATAATTGGTTTATTTTTTCACTCGTTCTTCCTTATATACTAACTGTTTTTCTTGTCTCATCGTGGAATTAGAGCTGCAAAATGTTTGATTTTTTGAAGGTAAAATATTTTAAATACGATTTTCTTGCAATTAATTATGTTTTAAAAATGGTAAAGTTTATGCTATTTCTTTTAAGTTGGGTTTTATGGAGAATGGAGTTTATTTGTTAAAGCTATAATTTGTATATTGCATCTATTCGGCTTTTCAATTTATTAAAAGACTAGTTGAATTGCATTGACAAAGAATCATGTATAATAATATTTCTTATGATTTGATATTGAAAAAAACACGAGAAGAGTCACACAGACAGAATCGAGAGAGAATGAGAAACAAAATCTGAAATGTAGTTACTAGACGATAGAATAGAATGTACGTGTTTATATATAATCAACAATTATTTATAACAACTTAACAATAAACTATCTAATTAGAACAACTAATTATTTATATGCAACTAACAAGGACTCCCTGCGATAATAACCAAGCTCATACACTATACCTTTATTACCTTTAAGTATAATATTAATTGACACATAATATTAATATATTATCTGTAAAAATAAATTATTCATGTATTGTTGCTTATTATAAAATATCGTTGGATGTAAAACATTTTCATATTAATTTTCAATTACAAATATATGTACATTAAATTTATTAAGTTGAATAATATGACACTAAATATTTAAATATTCTATATATAAATTACAATAATATTAAGTTTATTAAAAATTAACTTATTAACTTGATTTTTTAAAGTTTGATGATTAACTTAATATTAATAGTTAAAATATTTCATTTTTCTGTTTCTTCTTACCCAAAACTTAATATCACATAATTTGTTCGAGTGGTATTTGTTAAAGAATCTTAACTTAAAATTCTCTTGTTACAATTAATAAAAAACTTTAGGTAAAAGGAGTTAAAGTAGAAAAATAAATTATGTAAAAATATTAATTGAAAGTAAAATTTTACCTTATTATTTTTATTAACAAAATTATTTATCATTATTTAAAAAAAAACAAAGTGTTAATATTGAAGTCATCATTAGATTAGCCATTTTCATTAAATAATGTTTCTTTTTTGCATGTGTGATAATTAATATATTATGTTTGGAAAATATATGTTTACATATATTTTTTTAGGTTTAATTCATCGTTTGGTCCCTAGTTTTAGGTTTTCTGTTCAAAGTAATCATACCTTTTAAAAAAGTTCAGTAGTGACACATATTTCATTAAAAACGGTTCAAAATAGTTGTTTTGGCTTACGGCGTTAAAAACATAAAGGTGAAATTGTCTTCGTGGCCAAAACTGAATGACATGTGCACTTATTGATTGCGTGACAATGTGAAGTGAATTGACTTGGTGGAAATGTTTAAGTTATTGGGTAAAAGAAAAGGGTTAGGGTTGGTGAGGGTTCATGCAACTTCTTTCCTTTTTTGAGCAAAGTGGTTGTAGCGAGATAGAAATGGTTTCTTCCCAAGGTTGTTCTTCTTGTTCCAATACATGGTCGCAAGGAATTTTGCATTCCACACATGATGGTGGTTGGAGGGGAGGTGGAATATATAATCCCTCGTTGCAAATGTGATGATTTTGTTGTAAGCAAAGTGGCCAAAACTCCACATAATGTTGGTAGACAATTTTGTGGTTGTCGTCATTATAAGGTTTTCTGAATACCCTTCTCACTTTATGTCTTTGGAATTTATTTGTTGATACATTGCTTACTTTGAACCTATTTTGGTGGCTTATTTGGTAAATAACAGGGTGGATCTTCAATAGAGATGTACTGTAACTTTTTCAAGTGATGTAATGAAGAAAAGATTGACGAAAGAAATGGTCAAATTGTCAAACAAAGGAGGAAATTATACCCCCAAAAACATCATCAATCAAACAAAATAGGTATATTTAACAAAAGACAAAATTAAACCCTAACCCCTAAAACCAACAACAACAACACCAACCCACTTTGATTTGAAGACCACTTTCACTTTCACTAGATTTCACCACATTTAACAACCCAGAAATCGCGAATGGATTCTTAGATAAGGGTAATTTCATTTAACCCGTTAAACCTTGCTCACGTTATTCAACTTTTTTTAATGTACACCCTGAAATATATCAAACGTGCCACGTATTGCAAAAACTGCATAGGTCATTCAGTTTTGGCCACGGAGGCAATTGCACCGTTATGTTTTTAATGTCGTAAGCCAAAAAGACCATTTGAACCATTTTTAACGAAATATCGGTCACTACTGAACTTTTTTAAAAAGGTAAGACTACTTTGAACAGAAAGCCCAAAACTAAGGACCAAACGATGAATTAAGCCATTTTTTTACAACATTTTACTATAATATATTTTTTTTATTGGATTTAGAATACGTCAATACAATAATAAATAAATAATAAATTAGTCAACGTAACAAATAAATAATAAACACATATGTATTGTATCAAAATATTGTAAAACAAATTTATGAAACAATATATTTTTTCATTTTGTTTTATAGGTGATAAGCAAAAATCTCATTACTAAGAAACATTTTGCGAATGATAAAAATGTAAGGGCCTAAAAATATATGGTAGTTGGGCCCTATGTTGAGGTAGCCAGACCCATAACACTAAGGGCACTATGACCTTAGGAGGGACTTTTCAGATCTGAGTTCATTATCTCAGCTTCCCATTCTCTCTCTAAAAAGCTTGTTCCTCCATTTCTCTCTGCCTTCTCTCTACCTTTCCCTCACGTTTAGTGGTTGCATGTTGGTTTAGGTGGTGCTGAAGTGACCGCGGCGTAGAGACCTTCGCAACCATCCAAATAGATTTTCATTCTTCAGCGGGTAAGTAGCTCTTCACCGTTCTCTGCTGTTTGGGACCTAGGGCAAGTTGCATGTGCCTAGTGTACCCTTCTTTATGTTTTCCTCCATTCATTCTAGCTCTAATAGTTGTTCTTGGTCACCGCATTGCGGGTTATAGGGTGCTGTCTAGATTATTCGCGTTTGGGGTACTGGAGCTGCGGGTCTTAGAGCTGAGCAAAGAAGTTTAAAGGTAAGGGGAGCTAGGTTTTCTTAAAGTTTATTATTATGAAATGTGCAAATGTGCTGATCTCTGTGCAATTATGTTGTTTGGGTTGAAATTATGTTTTTGAGATTTGCTGTATGAACTGTATGTTGGAAATTTGTGACTGTGGATTTGGTTGGGCTGAGGTGATATTTGAGATTGATATGTTTGATGTATGCACTGTTTTGAGTAAACTAGTAATGTTTTGGGGTCACTTGAGAGGAAGTGAGGTAGTGGTTTTGGGAAGTAGGGGTTCTGGACACAATTGGGCTGTGGGGACATCTTAGGCAAGTCATTTGTGACCTGTTAGGATCATAAAATTGGACTAAAACATGTTAGAAGTGGTAAAAATCGAAATTGGGTCCTTAAGTTGTGGAAATTGATGTTCAAAAGACAAAACTTGATCTTAATCACTTTAGAATGGTAGTAGGAATGTTCATAACCATTTAGATGAGTTTAGTTAAGTATAAAACAAGAATTAAGGGTGTTAGAAGTTAGTAAAAATGGTTAGGAATAGTTGGGTTAGGTGCTATTCATAATTCTGCAGAATTATGCAGTTTCGCAACTGATAACCGTTCGGTCTTAGCGTTCGGTCGTAATAGCGTTCGGTCTTAAGTGGAGTTCGGCCTTGGTACTCCGTCTAATTGAGCGTTCGGTCTTAGCGTCTGTCTTAGCGTTCGGTCTGAGGTGGAGTTCGTCCTTAGAGGTCTTGTTGAGCGTTCGGTATTAGCGTCTGTCTTAGCGTTCGGTCTGAGGTGGAGTTCGACCTTAGTGCTCTGTCTTGTTGAGCATTCGGTCTTAGTGGATGGTCTCAGGTAGCGTTTGGTCTCTTAAAGAGAGTTTGGTCTCTTAAGTAGTGTACGATCTTAGTGGGTGGTCTTGGTAGCGTTTGGTCTTAGTGGATGGTCTCTTAAGTAGCGTTCGGTCTCTCTTAGTGAGCGGTCCTGAATAGTGTTCGGTCACTCCTCAGTCTTACCATTTATGGACCGTTCGGTCCTGTCCTTTGGGAAGTGAGATATTGTTCGGTCTCCACCATTCACAGGGTGTTCGATCTTGCCCATTATGGGTTGCTGTTTTCTGTTCGGCCTATATTCTTATTTATCCCAGTATGTTATGTTACTTAATTGTTCTAGTTGCTTTAAGGGTTTATGTATGCATTAACATGTTGGTGTTAAAGTGGAAAGTATTAGTATTGGACGTAATTCTATGATCCTCAAGGGGGATACATGGTGGTGCCCTTTCAGTGTGTTTAGAATGATTTGCATGGTAGCTCAGTCTTGGGGGTTTTCCTGACACTCCAATGGTCCTTCATTCTCAAGTAGAGAGGATTGAACCATGTGGTGAGGAGTAGCAGGAGGTCCTAGTCTTGGGTGCTTCCAGTATGGCCCAAGATGAGTGATAACAGATTAACCTCGTGAGTGTGATAGGGTGAAACCCATTAGCAATGGCTTTGCAAAGCAGTAGAAGCCACCACGAGTGCATAACCCGCCATAGCTCGGCAATCATTCTAAGTCCGGACGAGTCAAGTTTAAGTGCAACAAGTCATGTTTGTATAGTATAGTATATTCGCCTTTACTTGCATGTTGCCTATGACTGTTATAATACGATTTTTATATCTAGCTCACCCTTGCTTGTGTGTTTGTGTTTGCTTGGGTATGCTTTCTTTTGCAATGATCATCCACTTGGATGTGAGCAGAGATGGATGAGGTGCCTCTAGAGCAAGCTTTGGAGGAAGGCGATGTTGCGGCTTAGTCTCCTTAGGACTCTCTTAGTATTTCTTGTATTTTGAATTACTATTTAGTTGTTAAGGATTTTCCTGGTGATCCCTATCCTTTTGAAACACTCTACTTGCGTTTAAGTTTTAAATTATGCCTCATTCTGGGATGACTGTAAGCTTAACTACTTTGTTTACAGTCTACTCTAACTGTTCTCTTTTATTTAAATGTGGACTTACTATGTTATATGCTTCTATATAATCTAGGATGTTACATTTATGGTATCAGAGCAGTTTCTGTCCTTAGGAAATCCTGTAGGGTATGTGCGTTCCTTGTTTATGCTTGTGTACTCTTAATCGTGTTTAAGTTGGGTGTCTTTGTTTATTTAAGTTGGACTGATGGTCTTTCCTCTCTGTGTGAACAGAAGATGACACCTAGGCTTCCTCCTCCTCCCCCACCGGCGGATCCGTCTGAATCTAACCAGATGTTAGAGACTGTGCTTCAGGCGTTGCAACAGCAGAATGCTGCATTGGTTCAGCAAAACACAATAGCCTTGCAAAATCTGGAAACTGCAAGAGTGTCTGCTGAGAACGCCAGAGGGTCGGCTAATACCACTCAGAGGCAGTTCATGGATATGATGGCTGGTGGTAAGACTGCTATAGGCACGTCTTCATCTGTAGGTCCGGTCCCAGAATGGAGCTTGGAAAGCTTTCTTCAACACCATCCAGCTAGGTTTGATGGGAAGTGTAGTCCGGATGAAGCTGATCATTGGTTTAAAGACATGGAGAGAATCTATGAAGCCAAGAGATGTCCTGATGAGAACATATTCTTTAAATATTTGTATTATAATAAAATTTATTAATATTTACAAATTGATTAAGTTAATATGTAAAATAAACTTTTATTCATCAACAAAATTAAATAGATCTTAAAAAAAATATGAAAAAGAAGAAGACAACATTATTCAATAACTTTCAAAATAACAATTATTCTTAAAAAGACATATAATACTTAATAATTGATAAGTATGAAAAATACATGTTTTCAGACTTATTAATGAACTTAAAATTTGTATTTATTACAACTTTTCCTCATTCAAAAGTTGTAATTAAAAGTAAGAAAGTATGTAGTAAATTGTACATAAATTTATACATCAAAGTGGAGTGTTATCATATGTTTCTCGCTAAGCCAACATTAAATCGCTAAGCTAAATAGAGTTTTATTCGCTCAGCGCACCAACACAACTCGCTGAGCGAATAAAGGACCATTAAAGATATGCTGGAGTTGAATATTCGCTTAGCGCATAAAGAGTTGTGCGCTTAGCGAATTAGTTATTTTTTTCAATTGGCTTTTAAAGTGAGAAATAGAAGGAAAGAAACGAAAACATCTCAGGAACTTCCAGAGACTACTTCAAGGCATCAAAGACACCATTGTTGCAAGAGATTGCTTCAAATGTGTACGTTCTAGATGTCTAAGAGTAGTTAAATTTTTCTTTCGTTGGAATTGGATGTAATCAACTCATTCTTATGTAATTTTCCTGTTGAATATATCGTTGTTCTTTCAAATGCTCTTTTTTGAATTTACTAACATTGTATGAAAATATAATGTTATTTGAATGTCTTTGATTACTGGAAAGTAACTTTGAACATGAACATAGATAGAGCACCTAAGTGATTTGGGATCTAGGGATAGACTCAATAACTTGGTCTTTTTTAGTATCAGACTTAATGCAAATTGTATGTTAAATTGACTAAGAGATTAACATTTTGATATATAAATTTAGAATTAGTTGCTAAGGGATTAGGACTAGTTTGCCTTGATGTGAATGTTTGAATGAAATAATGATATATTGTATAGAGTTTTATCTTCATATGATTCATAAAACCCAATTCCAACAAAGTTTCTTTTAAATATAATTCCTTGCACACCAACTGTTTGATAAAATACCAAAAAGAGTTTCTTGTGTTGTTTTGTACATTTTGATGTCTAATTAAGTTATAAAAGGAAGAATTGTCATGTGTTACATAAGTCCCTTGGGAGACGATACTTTTATTTATTCACTGTATTGCTTGGAACGATTTGGTATACTTGCCAAAAAATTAACAATAATAATTATGTCTAGAAAAAAAAATGAAAATCCTCTTTTATATATATATATATATATATATATATATATATATATATATATATATATATATATATATATATATATATATATATATATATATATATATATATACGTACGTAACATTTTTTCACTTAAAATCTAGCACTCTGAAACTAACTAAATTAAACTAGTAATGTGAGTCCAATTATCTTACTTCCAAAATTGTTCAAAAACATGTCACAAAACATTAACTATAAAATTGAAGTTGATGTGTTATAAGCTGATTAGTTTTAAAATAAACCGCATATACTCGTTTAATAATTCGTTTATAGTTAAGCTTAGGGTAGAGCAAGTCAACCACTATTATTTATAGTAACATATACTAGAACTAGTAAATATAAGTATATAAAGCACATGCAATTGATGAAGAAAGTCAATTCTAATAACTTGAAATAACATGTATGTACTTTAACACGCGAACAATAGAAACTCAGACCAATATTTTTGTCCAGAATAGATTAAACGAAAATAATAGAAGAAGAAAATGAAGGAAATAAGTAATTATTTGGTTTTGCACTATAGCATGAGCCATTTATAGCAAAAAAGGAATATTAAAGATGGTTGTGATTATAGAATGCATTGGTTTCGGGTCAAAGGGGGCAATTAAGATTCCTTCACGACAACTTGAATAAAATATGGGATGTTACGGGAAGCATCCCAAGTCACTGCAACTTCCTCTGCTTCTCAATGCACCATTTCCATAATTACAAATTACTATACCTCTTTCTAATGCAATATGCCTTCATCTCATTTAAATGGTGGCTAAAAGATTTCATGGAAGAGAAATCTCCCTAACTTCAAAAGAAAGAAGCTTGAGAATAATTCCTGAGGAAAATAGCTAGATATAGGAAATAATAGTATTTTATTTTAGTTGAATATCTTACTTGATATAGGGTCATAATTAATTGTATTTCATCCCTAGGGATGTGTAAGAGATAAATGGCCCACAAGACCTAGCCAACTCCACACAACAGCAAGTTGCAGAAGCTACCCACATTTATGTGTTCACATCCATGGATCCACTTCTCTCTAATTCACTATAAATAATATCGATATTATAAGTATTATTTATTCATACAATAATTTCTACCTATCTTCTCATCTATTTGTTTTTCTTTTATCTCATACATTATATCATCATCACCTACTTCATCACATATATTTATGCTTCTCTTCTTATTTCTGTTGCGTATGTAAAAGGGTGATGTATAATAATCGGATGTGACACCGATGGCTTAATATACCAAAAATTGATAAAGTTAAGTAGTAGCTATAATGATGGATTAGAATATTTGATGCATTCAAAATCAAAGTGAAATTATGTTGACCAATAAATAGAGGTGGTGTTGATGTAGTTATTTTCCGACTCCGGGTTATGCGAAAGCAATTAGATTAATGTGGTAGAGCACAATTCTAGAAGAATCTGACGAGAATATTTAATGGGAAAATAAAAAGGTGAAATGATTAAGGGAATATATTATTGGATGAATTGATGAAGTTCAGGATTATGATTGTTGTCTGTATTAATAATGGTGTTAAAATAATAAAACTTTGTAGACATAGAAATAATTTCATTGGTTGGTGGCATCCAAAAGATAGCTAAAGTCTAAAGATGATGGTCATTGCACAACTAGAAACTGTCTGCTTGTAGCCACCATTTGATTCCATTATTATGAACTGAAGTCTCTGCTTTTAGAATTTTATTTTGCTTACCGATAATTACACTAAAATCATTGCTGTTGCTGTATTATGAGCTCATCTCAACCAGACAGATTACTTCCCAACATACTAAAAAATTAAGATAAAACACTTTCAAGCAACTTCAAAATGGATGTCTGCATCATTCCACGGATTTTCCAGCTCACCACAATTTTCTCTCTTTCAACAAATCTATAAACTGTTAATATCAATACATAACAATTATTAGTATAATTCAATCCTCAAAAAATATATTTCTCAGAAATCAAATCATTGAATGGATCTCATATTTTTTGTGGTAACGTTTTGTAGGATTTAGCAATTTTCTGAAACTAAATAAAATTTCAACGCGAGAATATCCATTTCATTTTTATTGCAAGATTCACGAATCATAATGACCACAAATAAGTGTTTAGCATTTTAAATTTGGTGGTCATGAGAAGATCTCCCAGCGGGCAAATAGGAGGAGGTCCTGCTGTTCACCATGTTCCTATTTAATTGATACCATGAAAAGTAATAAGCACAATGCCAGATATTCCATTTTTTTTAGTTATTATAAGTTATGTATATGCCATTGTTAAGCCATGATCATGAAATTCTCTTTAGACCTTTCGTTAGTGGGTGTATCTGATTCCAACTCCTTAACAAATCATTTTTCAATTAAACCTTCTTCGCCTCTGACGGTTCACTGCGATTTGAACTTCAGAATATATAAAATATAGACTTAAAAAAATGCATTTCCTCAAATTCACTTGTATCAGTGCTTAAGTGCAACGTTTTGGCTCTGTCTGAAAAATATGACGTGTGAAATTTGTTGCTTATTTCTTAAACACATCCTTAGTTATGTAATATGAAATAAGCATTTAAAAACTCTAGGTCCGTCCAAACTACGAGATCGATGGCATCTTTTTTCCAATAATTCTACTTAAATAATTAGAAATATTGGGTTGTCTGAAGCTGGAACCAAAGCTAGTGTTATTACAGTTCACGATTTCACATGGTCTTCTGTCCCTTAAAATCTGCGATGGTTCATTTCCCCAAGTACTCCAGTGCAAACAATTGTACTGTGATGTTTAACAATGATACGACTCCCAAACGATTTTGTTCTTCAGTACAGATGAGAAAATAAACTCTATTAAAACAGATTAATTCTTTATTTTAAAAAATAATCTTTCATTTCTGATAAAAAAATATCCTTGTGACTATATCTACCAAATCTAATCTCATACTTTATTATTACCAGTATAAAGTAATGTACCAGAAAATTCAAACCGAACGACACAAATTTATATTAATGTTCATGGTCGGGTAAAAGAAGTAAGAAACTAACCAATGTTACGAGGATCAGCAACCTAGTAGTTTTAAATGTGGCCAACCAACATTAGATACTCGTTTTTTTTCAACTTGGCCTTTCTTTTCATTCTTCTTAGGTCTATTCTTCACCACCTGCACCTGTTGCTTAGGAGGACACGAGTTTTTAATTTGTTGCTTCTCGCTCTCACATTTTTCCTGCAACAATATACATGTTAAACATTGATTCTGAGATTCATTCCAATAATAGCATAGGACTCGCAACCAGCAGAAACGCCTTGTAAATCACTTCTATGTTGCTGTTGGTGTTGCCAGTGCCAAGGTAACAATAATATAAAACAAAAAGGCTATATAGTACACACTGCCTATGATGTTGCTGCCGATTGATTTACATTTTCCCATCATAACCTAATTGCTGGCTCTTTGGACTTTACTGCTTAGTTTATTTAGATACAATACAGCCAAAAAGAAAAAAAAAATATAACATACTAGAAGCTCCATTAATTCGTGATGCGCATGATTTCTTTCTTTTATCTGTATGAACACACACACTTTTTAACAAACACATGCATAATTATCTGTGGTCCTTACAAATTTTCATGTTAGGTATGCCTTGTATTCTAATCTAACTGGATCTGGGTACATTTTTTAAGGGTGAAAGAGACATAATGTTAATATATTTTTTCTCATATCTAGAGGTTACCATTCATTCTTTATTCTTGCTAGGACCGAAACTCCAAGCACAAGAATTAAGAAGAAAAAAGTTTAAGAAATTTAGTTTAGTTGACCCTTGGATGGTGACAGTGAACAAAAAATTTACAGGGGTTAGTTGTAAACCTGTAAACTATAGTGTAAACATTTGACTCTTCAACAATCAAGAATATATTAGAAATAAATAACTGTTCTATTTCAGTAATGTTGTTTTTTTTCTTACCTGGGGTGTTTCAGTTGTCTTGATAGGCATTAATCCTCTCTCAGTATTATTTGAGAGATTGTTGAAAGTTGGAAAAGAGTGACATATTTCTGTCTTGGATCCCTGGCTGGTAGAAGATTCCCCAGAAGTTTGTGTGGAATCACGGGACAAAGGTAGAGGGTTTCCACTTGAATCAATATCTACATAAAGCTAAAGAAACACATAATTGTGTTAACTTACATGGTAGATAATATGTTTACACTTTAAAATAATTAAATTCATGTGATGAGAGTGTTGATGCAAAGAACAGTGATGATTTTCTCGAACATAGGAGTGAGTGTGACTGTATGGTATATGTTTCTAAATATTGTTGCTCAGTAATGGATGCTTATGATAGGATGTCATTTTCGTAGGCATATTCTGGCTACATATAGATGAGGGATTTGGCGGTTTAAGCATTAGTTGTTTCATGAAGTGTTTGAAATCGATTCACTAAGATGATAAACCTTTTTTTTGCAAGTGGTTTATGTCATCACAGCTCTAGGCTTCCTATTTCTATGATTATCTCAGGAAGTATGCAGATCAGTAGTAATCAAGACATATTCTCTATTTATATAACTAAAATTAACTTTAAACAATAAATAAATGATATTAGATGAAAATGTCTACTTAATATGAATTTAAGGTCTCCATCGGTATAACAATATGCACCAGTACTAGGATAAAAAAATATCAAATGTAAAATTTGATGGATAGTAAAAGAATAAAACTCATTTTTCCCAAAAATACAAAAAATACAAAAAATACAGACCATGAACAGAATGTAAAGAATTTTTTGAGATAAACATACAGAAAAAGTTTGTTGGTTTTTGCGATAATTATTTTAAAAATTATATCTATCATAATTTTTTATCATACAGATAGTGCATGAAAGTTAATCTTAAAAATGCCAAATGCAATTATTAGACAAAACGGCTGGCAGCAAAACCAGACCGAATATATAATGTTTAACCTTAAAAAGTCTGTGTTCAAGAGAGGTAACTCGATCCAACAATGTGCCTTTAAAGAAATCCTCTTTGGTGGAGAAATCGAAAGGTTGTTTGGCTTTGTCAGCAGGGACATTGCTGCCAGATCTTTGTTTTCTTTCTAAGTATTTCATCTGTCATGAGAAGCATAAATAGACATGTATAAGGAAAAAGCGATGCTGAGAAGGATAAATAAATGTTTGAAAGGGTAAGATTCTAAGAATGATATGTGAGAAAATTGATGTGATTGTGACAAATAAGACGAAGGTTAGGAGAGTGAAAAGCTCACAATGAACTCCAAATGATCCAGCCTAGCAATGAGAGAGATGGATGAGTGATGAGAGGGTAGTTTGGGGTCATCCATTTTTGGCAAATTGGAGTGTTCTGTGTTTCGATAAAATAAGAATGATGTGTTATATATATTATCACACTCAGTGCTCGCACTCAACAAAGACATGACAAACAAGAGGAGAAAATCAACTCAGCATTCAACTGCGACGTTTAATCGTTCGCACATTTTCCTTGGACCCAGTTTGTTATGTCACGTGCCACTCACCATTTTTTTCTCACTTCCTTTCCCCCTCCTGATATTCATAATAGTTCGTTACGACTGGGTCTTATGAATGATTACGTGGTGTAAATATGAATACATGATAGTTAGTCAACTGGATTGGGCCTTGCATATCGGGTTGTCTTCATGGGTTAGTCCCCTATGATTCCTTCGTCTGTTTCTTCCTGCCACTATGAAATTTCTTCCTTCACCCCATCAATCTGTGAATTTCCTAATTTTACTTTTCTGAACACACCATACCAATTCCGGAAATATTGATAGAGGCCAACCAATGGAGTCTTTTTCATCCAATAGAGTTAGTAGGCCAACCATTGAAACTGAACTGGGAACTGCCACAGGAATTTAACAGTGACAGAATCTTTCAATACCTTCATACTTTCTGAATAAATTCTGTCCATTGACATCTCAGCAAAGGAAACGGTAAAATAATCTAATTGCAAGAGTACATATTTATTCCTTACAACAATTTTTGTTGTATTTATTGTTAGGTTTGGACTAAGGTTCATCATGAAATCTAAAAAAACGAATTTAAGTTAGTTTAGTTAGGACACACTGTGCTCACCAAAAAAAGTTAAGATACAATTGATCCAGTTCTTGCAAGTTCAAATGATTGCATCCTAATTTGATCACAAACCTTAAATTCACACTGAACTATTAAGATACATTTGAAATTGCAAGAATTTGATTCACAACTGTATCTTAACTCTGAACTACACGCTGAAATTTTTTTTCTAGGACATCGTTTGTGATCTATAAAAATATTTTAAGCATAAAGGAAAACACTTGATTCTGAAATAAAGTGCTGCTGCATAACCACGGATGAAAGAACGATTCCCTGAATCAATAACAAGTTAAGCCTTTTGTGGCCATATTGCAATTGCAATGCATGAAATGAAAATGTTTTAGGAATTTAAAAGAAAAGGAAACATGGTCACTCAATGGCACCGCTGCTATCTGTGTTTCTGTATGAATTAATCATGCAAGAGCTGATCTTGTCATCTCATATGCCAAGAAGCAAGCTGCATTAGCAGGAACACTTCGGGCCATTGCTGGACCAAAACCCTTATATAGGCCTTTGAACCCCTCAGTAGCTGAAATTCTTCTGAAAGCATCAATTGAACCCGAGAACTTAGGGTTTTTGTAATCATCTATTTGAATCACACTCTTGACAACATCAGTTGGGTAAACTGCGAGCCAGTATGCAGCTCCGGCCAAGCCTCCAGCGAGCAACAGAGAACCTCTATCCAGTCCCGAAGTATCAGTACCACCAGCAAGTAATTGCTTTAGTGCTTCATATACACCAAACAATGCAGCATTTCCAGGTACTTCACGAGCCATAGTGGGAACCATGCCCTTGAACAGACCTCTTATGCCCCCTTCTGACCTGAGAACTTGCCTGGCTACATCCATGGGTCCCCCATATTTCACTGCCACGGTACCTGCTCCAGTGCCAGCTAATGCACTTTGTGCTTGCAATCTGATATTCACCACGAAACAAAACAGTTAGAAGATCATTACATAGTCTAAGTACTTCTGTTTAAATGATTATATGAAAAACGAATTCAGGAAAAGTTAACCAAGACTAGTCTGCAGCTCAATTCACTCAGCTTATTCTCATGACTATCTGATTTCATGTCAACCACAAAATACATGATTGGATTTGTCTAAAGTGAACACTAAAACAAGAGATGCTTCACAGAAAAGTTATTGTTATCAAAGAGGTCAAAATCTATGAAAAGATTTAGAAGGAGAAAAAAGAAACAATAGATATAGAAGTTGATAGAAAGAATATACGGGAAATGTAACGAAACCATGACCATTATTAAATCATCATCAATAACCTCTGACCTGCATTTGATCAATTCAGTAGGGCAAGCTAGAAACGAAACGGCAATTCCAGCTCCAGCTCCACAAACAACCTGCTGATTTACTGTGAGAGTAGCACCAGGATGCGACCTTAGTAATGCTTCCATTTGCCCCCTAACTGAAAACAGAACAGCATTGAAAGCTGCTACTGTGGCAAGTGGGGCACCCATACCCTTGTATAAACCCCTTGGACCTTCAGCTGCCACTGTCTGCTTGACAGCATCAATTGCACCAGAATACCTGGGAAGCTGGCCCGGGAGGGGTGTAGGCTGGCTTTGGAGCTTGACCTTGATGGTGTCAAATGGGTGGCCAACTATTAATTGCGCCACCCCCCCAATAGTCCCAGCAGTTAGGTCCTTTGCCACATCTCCCATCTGAAAAATAAAAATTCCAAGAATGAAAACTGAGGAATAGACAAGTAACCTGAACATGTGAAGTAAAATTACCATTACCATAAAATTTACTTGACAAAACAGCCCATTTAAACAATACTGGAAATCACATAAAATCTAGGGCATGCACTTTATCCCTACGAAAGCATTGAGAACAGGATTGTTTGTTTAAAAAACACGTCCCCTTGGTGTCTCTTTCCCATTAATTTCTACTGTTCTAGTGAAAATGTGACAGAAGTTCAAGGTATATATGATATTTTTCAGGATAAAACTAGAGCTAAGAGGAGAGTTAAGCTTCATTAGAGTAAACCCTCATTCTAGTGTTTGAAAATTCATGTAACAAACTGTAGTTCATGACTTTATAGATGTCATTATTAGTGTACTTAGCTGGAAAACAACTGTAGAGAACGAAATCGAAAATAAATTTCCCCAATGTCAGGGATCAAAGTATCAAGGATTTATGTGACTGACAATTTACAATTTTAAGGACTAGAATGAGGATTTTCACTTTTTTTAATTCTATAACGGGTAATGTCATAAGAGAAGCATATTCAGACACCAATAATGTAAAAATGCAGATGTTGGAAAGTAATAATAAAATAAATTCTTTAATTTGCTTCATATCCTCTATTACTTGGAAAATATTTATAAGATGTAGTAATTACAAAATCAATAACAATAATGAGTGTTTAATTATTTGCTCCACTAGGTGAGGTGGGATGCATGAATAACAAGACCTACTAGTCTCAGTTAAAAGCTAAATTTCTTGGGATATTATTGACTTAATTATTTCCTCTAGTGTTCTTCTTGCCCACCCTCTAACCAAGGCTAAAATGTAAAAAAACATACTATCCAGTGCCCTCATGATGTCTCTACCGACTAATGCAGATGTCCTAACGAACCACTATCTTGTGTAAAATAAGAAAAAAGAAAACATATAACACCTAGAAAAATTTTCAAAGGTAACAAAATGAATTTATCGCTGCTGCAGGACATAGCATTATTACATCCCTGACAGATTATCCTTTAGGCAGTACAGATCAGACAACTAAATTGACCCAACCAGTCTTGTAATTAGTGCATGGATCCTCTAGAGTTGCTTAAAACTCATACAATCCACAAAAAGGTACAGTCATAAACTTTCTAACTGGTGAAAAAAAAATCTCTACTTTTCGTTAAGCTGCTTAAAGGTTAAGATTAAATTCTTCAACTTTAGAGCTTCACAGGCTTGACATGAAGGTATAATGAGTGTTGTTTGCTAACTATCTCAAAACTGCTCTGCATTATTTTCTTAACTTAATCCTAAACAATCTGAGGCCAGAAATAAATCCAAACAACTTCTTTTAACAGTGTCATTATGTAACGGTGGAAGAAAAGGAAAGGAAGAGGAAAATGCCACAGCTATGAAGATCAAACTCATTTTAAGTCATGTAAGACATTCCCGTCCCTTTGTGATCCATCTTAATTAACTCTCAAAGGATATCCAGATACAAAAAAAAAAACAGAAACCAAAAGTAGTTCAAATTGAAATAGGTTAAGGAAATTGAAACTCCATCTTCCACTCTTTCTGCTTCACAGATTAAATAAATAACCATGTTCTCTCTCTTTCTGATTTAACAAAGCACCCACAAATTCAAAGAGAAAAATTCCAGATATATAACTCCAACTAAATTAGATCCCAGAAATAAAAAGAGAGACTATTGTATGAATCAACGTCTAAAATAGGATACATAGAGTATGAGTATAAGAAACTGGATCGCTGATGTTAAGTGCATGCATTTATCCTTGTAAAAAAAATAACTTTTGAACAAGGTCGGAATATTACTGTGCTTTCACCTGTTCCCAAATAAATAGATGAAATAAGAATGAAGTTGAACCAACACTCTTGTCAGGAGTACATACAGAGTGAAAGAAAACAGCAGGATTGTATGTAGAATAGAAGGAGTGAAATGAAAGAAGAAATGATAGTATTGATAGAAATGAAAAAGGTTAAAAATCAAGAGAGGGGTGTTAGGTGAATCTGTGAAGTGGGTTGTTTCCGAAGGTGACAGATACTAATCGAAAATGTGAAACACACGAAAAATTGTAGGTAACAACAGAAAATTAGAGTTACAGAACCGCACCAGAAGGAGATTTTGAGAGAGATGTGCAATGTACAAACCAGAGTTTGTTCAGATGATGACACAGGATGTCTCGGAAACTCGCTCTGTCTCTGTTGTCTCTGACTCCAATGAATAGATGATATGAACTTGTGCTCAAGACAAACATGGAAATTCAATTTATGTGATTTATTTATTTTCATACGAGAGTAATTCTGAGGAAGCTAAAACTAGTTTATTTATTATTTTTTAGTTTATAATTATATGTTACTTTTCACCGCAAATTTAATTTTTTTCATTATTATTTATATATTTTAGTGTATATTCTTGTTAATTTGTATTTTATTTATGGATTAGGTTAACAATTCCTTTTAACAACTTTTTTATAATAGGTGTTACCATTTTATTGGTTTGTTTGAATTTATTTTTAAAATAATATTTAAAACAGATCAATTATAAGTGTATTGTAAAAAAATTGTTAAATAAAAGTTGTTAAAAGAACATTTTTCTTTATTTATTATTGTCTATTTCAATTGTATAAAAATACTTACTTATTATATTATTTTTAATAGGTATATTATTATTTTTAACATTTTATAATTAAAAAAAATTAACGATACATATAGAAGTATAATATATTTTTATGATATAAATTTATATACAAATTACATACAATAAACTTATAGAAAAAAAATTCAACATAAAACTAATTAAATTAACAAATAAAAAATTTAACCTTCTAAAGTAATAAATTTAATTAATACTGATTATATCCCGTGTTAAAAATATTTCATTACATGAATTTATATGAAAATTACACAAAATAAATTGTGGAAAAGAAATTTAACATAATAATATTTTTAATTAAGAAATAAAAAATTTAATTTTCTTTGAAAATAAATTTAACTAATGTTCGTTATACTAAGTTATTTAAATAAATATTTTTCTAAATAAAAAAAGTGTATACAACTTAAAAAAAAATAAAAGTATTAAAAAATTTATCGAAAATTTAATTATTTTAATAAATAAAAAATTATAATTATATAATAATATGTTTTTGTTAAGAAAAACAAATGCAATTATATATCAAAATTTATAGAATTATATTTTCATGAAATATTATATTTATCAACTGATTATTAACTAATTTATTACACAATTTTAGTATAATAAGTTAGTTTAATTGATTTTATTACAGAAATCTAGTAATACCAGTAAATAAATAATATTACAAAAATATTTTAAAAAATTTGCTAAAACAATGACTGCTTATGTATTTTTATATCATTTTAATGTCTTAAATTAAATATTTATTTTAAACTTTAATTTCTTAAATTTATTTAAATATAATATTTTGTATTATAGTATTATTATGTATATATCGTTGAATTGTGGAATTATAATTTGAAACAAGTTTTTCTATAACTAAATAGATTACAGATTTACAGTAAAGAAGAAAAAAGAAAAAAAAAATTATATTGTGAGTAATTAAAACATGTATAATTATTTTTAGTAAAAGAATAATTTATATTAGCATTTGTTTCTCTCTACATTACATACTTAAAATAACTATTTAATTTTAAATATAAATAAAAAATCTGATTAGTGATTTTGTTGCATCTAAGATCTATCTGAATAAATTGGTATTTTTGACACTAAGATTGATTCAAAAAAATGTTTAAACATAAGATCGAATACTAATTTACTCAATTTGTTACTGTGATTCTGTCCATCATATTAAACCAACAATCACCACAAACTCAAACAATGACTCAACATATCAAAGACCAAAGACCAAATTTCGGCAAAACAAGAAGCTAAGTCTTTTTAACTAAAATTAATTTAATTAAAAATAACTTTAACTATAAGGCTAAATAAAAAACATAATTTTATAAAATTAAATTTTTAACAAGTTTTTAATAATTAATAATTTTCATCAATAACACTATGTTAATTAATTCATTTTTTTTAAATCATAGCAAATATTGGGAATATAGATATCATGATAAAAATAATCTTCCATTCATAAGTAAATAACTAAAATATTCCTAATCGTGGAAGTATCTTTTTAAAGATGGTTGTTTGTATCTTTCAAATAGACAAATATGAATGTCACCAACCATAGGATGACATGCAGCCAATAAAAGTTCACAAAATAATAATAAAAATAATAAAAATGAATGTGTACTCTTTTCAGTCCAAATCTCAGGTGAGTGGGTAATGACATAGTACTGGACTCTCTAGGACTATTTAATGAGGTAACATAATTATGCAACTCTTTTTTTCATCATTTTTAATTTATAAATTAAAATAATTTTTTATTTAACTAAATATGAAAATTCATGGTCTCAATTTAAAAATTTTATATATCTTCTAATTAAAGTCTATATCACATGTATTTTTAATTAATTTTAAAAATTTATATACATATTTAAAATTATATTATTTTAATGTAATAAAAATATAAATATTCATACTCAAGTTTTCAGTAGTAAAAATGAAAAAAAGAAGTCAAAGTCTAATTTTGGTAAGATATCTCCGCATAAGAAATTAAAATTTCATAATATTTATTTTGTTTCATATTTTCTCGATTCTATTTTAAAATTAAATTAAAAATAACCATATATGCCAAACATCATATTTTAAAGAAAAGTAAATAAGTGCTTTTAAAAAGTTTGAAAATATTAAAAACGGAAGACTTTTATTTAATGATATTAATATTGTTAATATCACAAAAGACTTTTGTTACTAAACTCTTTAACTGGTGTTTTCTTTTGGTTATTAAAATGTATACGTATATACTAATGTAAAATTCAAATAACTTCCATTAAAGTTAATTAAAAAACCAATATTAATTGAGTTAAATCAAGGAATTTAATTGTTCATAAAAGAAAACGATACCTTTATTAAATCAAACATTTATTAAAGAATTAGTTTATAAATATAATGTTCCATCATGTCCAAAATAGAAAAAAATAATGATATATATAAATTTATCATATATTTTCTTTTTATTTATATTTTTTAATCTATAATATATTTTTATAGTGGGTTAAATATGTTTTTATTTCTAAGTTATTTATTAAAATTGTAATTTTATATAGTTTTTTTTTTAAAAAAAGTAATTGAGAAGACACAACATCAATTAAATATAAGCTTAACCTACAAATAAGTAATGTGTTTTTGGTTGTTTCGATAAGAAGCCGAGTGTCCTAAATCGGAGTATAAATATAGAGTGAATAATCTGATTCAAAGTTAACAATATTTCAAGCTAGAGAACCTTAGTCCCTAAACCTTAGTTATATCATATATCACGATAAAAAGATAATAAAATATAAACATTTTTATCTTTCACTAAAATATATTCTAGATTATAAGATCGGTTAATTAAATCAAAACTTTCTATAAGACTTAGGTCTAATATTCCTAGAACTAAAGATTTTATTGTATATTCAAGATCTAAAGTTGATATCTTGCGTATTTGAATTGACCTTTAAACACGATATCCATCTTCGAGTAGTGAGTTAGTCTCTGTACGACTAGAATAATACATAACTTCTAATCTTGAGTGTGTACGAGATATAAAGATTGGAAACGTTCGTTAAATCCATTATGAATATTTTCTTGTGATATGTTGACATCTTTCAAAAAATAAAAAACTTTTTCACTTGTTTTAATTAGTTTTTGTCAATTTTAAATTTGGTGTCATCTTTTGTGCGAAGCTGCTTTAGTTTTTATTCTACTATTACATTTTCTCTCACGTAATCTTTAGATACGTTTTTCTTTTCTTCTTGCTAAATTTGACATTTGTTTCTAGCAACGTAATAGTTTATGGCCTAATTTATTTTTATTTGATTTTGTAGCGGACCGATTGTGTTGAGTCTTTTGAAAAATAATGAGAAAGATTTAGGAAAGTAACACAACATCAATGAGACATAAACTAAACCCAATCCATCGTACAAAATTAACACAACCTCCAATTTAAATTTCATTTTCTATCAAATTTGTTCCAATCTTTTGCTATTGTTTCCAGTATTAAATTTCATACGTCTTTAAAAATTGTCCCTCGGTACCCAAGAAATAGAAAAAAAAAGATATGTTCGTAAACTTTGATACTGATAACTCACCTTTCTACAATTTTAGAGGAACAGCATAAAAGCCACGAAACCAAACCTGCTTTAGTTAACACTCCTAGAACAAAATATCCGTTGGTTTATTTTTCATGGCAAGACTGGATAATTACAAATTTACAAGGAGCAACATATTGACCCGTGAAAGAATAAACAGACTCTTTTCAAACATAAAGTAAAGTTCAATATCCTTTTGTACTGATAACATGACATTATCAAAACCATCGTCCACCCTTTACCACATGATTCGTTGTAGTAAAGATACTACCCGACTTTTACCCTTTTCATAATTGAAGTTAATATACACTTGAAGCACAGTATTAGTACTACTGAAAGGGAAATTAGATTTCACTCGATGCATCTCTGTTCCCTTCAATCAATGGTGTCTGTTTCCCTCTTCTAGATGTGGCAGATCGTTCCTCATCATCTTTGTCATATACGTCAACACTTTTCATAAAGATTCCTGCAATATTTAATAGGACTGATTAATTAACTATAGTTCAGCCATATGCTACTTTCAACAGCATAACTTTACTTTTCTTCAAGCTATTCAAATCAATTTTCCTGATGTTATTGTTAAATAATTGGCGCGTTGGTGGTCAACTAACAATTCTTAGGCATCATCACTCAAACATAAATTTATATATCCACGAAGTGTGTCAACCAGAATAATCACTCACTAAGATAATTTCCATCACCATGAATCTTTACTGCAACATGCTGATTAAAATTAACACTTCAGGTTAATTGCAGCATAAAATAAATACCTAAATTTGGCATTTATTTTCATTTATGATTTATAGTTCTCCAAATGCTAAAAGAAAAGGAATGATTAACTCTACTGGTCCTTGAGAATGTAGAGGACTAGAGGTTGTGGTTGAGAATTTTCTGCATCTTCCTACTTGATTTTATCATTTTATTTTCAATGAGAAAGATAAACAGACAAATACACATGCACAACATCTACGTGTCCTTTATGTATTTTGAAGAAATCAATCCAAAACTATTCTAACGTAAATGGATACCAGAAAGTATTAAGAATAGCAAATTGCAACCATAGCAGCATGCCATTTACCTATGAACCATATAACAGCAGCAAGAAAGAAAATGGATGTTAAACAAAGTGATGTCTTCCTCCAGTCGTTAATATGATCCTGCCCAGGAAAACCAATTTGCTTAGAGTCAAAACAATGCTTTAAACTAAATTATATGCATGAAAAAGGCTAAATATGCCAAGAATATAAAGTCAGCCTATCTGGACAATAGAGTAAAACAGAAATGTGTTCTCACTACATTTTTGTAATAGACAATGAAGTGGCATACTAGTCGTCTTCTAACAGATGAAAATAGAAGCCCCTTCACATCAACAAGGAGATCAAGTTGAGAAAGGGGCAGCTAGATAGAACAAAGGGTAACCCAACGAAATTCTTCTCATGTGAGGACTGGGGAGGGTGTACTCACCACTAAGACAGTTAGAAAAAAGTGTCACGTAATAAATAAAATCAAGTGAACATACAACATTCTTGTGATTTTCTGAGAACTACATACTCGAATGATTATCCCACTAACAAAGAAGGCTAGATGCATTGTAACATAAGAAATAGGATTAAAAACTTTAGCCCATTATTTTTATCTTGTGAATTGTCTTCAGTAATCATTATCTTTATAATCAGCTCGTGTATAAGTATTATTCTGCAGAGTGCACGTTTCACAGGAGCATTTTCGGCCAGTCTAAAATATTTTCTCCCAGAAGCCTGTACAGGAAATAGGATTAAAAACGTTAGCCCATTATTTTTGTCCTGTGAATTGTCTTCAGTAATCATTATCTATATAATCAGCTTTTGTATAAGTATTATTCTGCAGAGCGCTCATTTCACTGGAGCATTTTCAGCCAGTCTAAAATATTTTCTCCCAGAATCTAAGTTGATTGATAATACAAACTTACTTTTACAACAGATCATAGACAGCTTACTGAAAAAGACCATAGAGGATAAGATGAACTTCACTAGCACACTACTTTCATGGAGCAAATAATCATCTAATTCAATTTATAGCAATATCCAGTTATAAGAGTATACCAAAGCACAGGTATAAAACATCACGAAAATCTTAGGTGTTACCTGCAGGACTCCAACGAGTGGTGAGGAAGGCACATCACCAAAGATATGGATTGAAACTGTAGATACAGCCATAGACAGTGGTCTCAAACTAGGTTTTACACATCGGAGAGAGACATAATTTACAGGAGCCTACAAATATAGTATCATAACCAACCAAATATTAAACCAATGACGCCAAAAATTGAGACTACATTAATAAAATAAGAATACAATTAAAGAAAACAAATTGAGACTATTTTAAATGATCAGATTTCTCGCCAAAAACATTTTATCAATGAAGGAAATCTGGAAATGTCATATTGAATCTGTTAGAATGTTCAGTTTGAAAATGTTTAGCTCCCATAATTTCAACAGAAAATGGAAACTAAACATTTACAAACCAAACACTATAAATCAGTCCATCCATAAGTTATTTAATTAAACAAACCATCAAACCAATCCCATTAACTACTTTTCATGAATAGATATACAATCCATCCATTTAAAGTGTTATACTTTTTTAAAAGAAAAACATTTCTATAAAAAAAGTTCTTTATTTAAACATTCTAACACCCAAACATTATTTAAGTCCAAAACTAGTCCCTTAAATACTTCAAACCACTGATTTTGGACTACTTGATCTAATAGATTGCCAAAATATGTTGGATGGTTCAACATCGATATATTAACAAATGGTGATTCAAGCCATTAAATTTGGATGGTTAGTGGATAAATCGATCCAATTGCCATTCCTACTTTTAAGAGAGGAAAATTTAATCTTCTGAGTGATTCATAAAATTACCTGAGTGACAAAAATCAGTAGTTCACCCATAGAGAAGAAGACTATGAAACCAGACAAGCTCTTGAAAAGAAAAGCAATGAAGCAGAAGATTGCTCCGAGAAATGTTGCTCCAGAAAGAAGCTGCAATGGCAACACAGGGAACCCAAAGAAGAAATGAAATAACACAAAAAAAAAAAAAATTCATTGTGTAGACACACCCTTACAAAGACAAAACAGAGTCAAATTCAAGACAAAGGAAAAGAAGACCAGAACGTGTAACTGTAAAATTCTTAACCACTTCTATATAAAATAGAATTGAATCATTATAGATTTGAGAATAGATCAATAATATAAAATAAAATTTCTCATGAAAGATATAGAAATCTTGAACTTGTCCATACAGAAAACAAGAAAACAATTTTGTTATGATCTCTGATCCAATTTTAATATTCATATCGGTACAAAATGGGTTCCGAAGACTCATGTACACTGTAAAAGAAAATACTATAACAGTTATATGAAATTCGGACAATCATTTATTCTGTTTTCTCTACATACAATCTAGCCAGTGGCTGAATAACAAATAACCTTCAAATTCTAGACTATTTATACTATTATTACTGATGAAACCCAACATCTAGCATCTAGGTCAAGCTTTCATCCAAATCCCAGAAATCCAACACCTTAAAGATACGTTTTCCAGTCAAAAGTGTAGAACAAATGGAATTATGAGTCATTTGACTCATTTCACACTATAAATAAATGTAAATCAACTGAGTATACCTTGAAAGAATTAGAGATTGTTGAAGATATCCTGTCAAGAAACAAGCCTCCAGCTAATGTCCCCAAAATCCCACAAACAATTGTCATGCCTCCAAACAACAAGTCAGCATTACTCTATCAAAAAAAAGCACTGTCAAAGAAGCAAATTTCCACAAAGGACCCCAGTGCTATATGTAACACAAATAATGTTTAAATTATAAGTCTTAGAATTTGGATTTAGGACCTAACTCAAAACCAGATTGTAAAGTGAGGTTTGTCCAAACTTTACAATTTCTCTTTGTCATATCTCTAGTCAATGAGAGACTAAACCACAACCTTTGACAAAGTAATTAAGACAGGCCATAGATGATCACACTTAAAGCAATTTTCCAATATTGTCCCTCACACTCAAGGCTTTTGGCATGGAATGTGATGTGACAAATGCAAATGACCCAACAATGCATGTAGGATAGACTCTTGCGGCATCTTAGAATTTGAGTTTAGGGTCTAACGCAATCCCACAAAATCGGATTATAAGATGAGAATTAACCAAGCTTTACTATAGCTCTCATAAACCATATCTCTAGTCAATGTGAACCACCACCCTTGAGGTTGCAATTAAGAAGAGCTAAAAGTGACCACCCTTAAGGTTGCTTTCCAACAATAAATGATGGAGATCCTAAATCAGCTAGGGACTACTCACTATCTTATTGGACCACCTCAAAGGTCCAATCATCGGCATGAAAGGGTTTAGGGATTCCACATTGACTAGTGTAGTGATACAACCAAGTTAAAAAGGTATCATAGTGATTGTTGTTAAGTTTAATAGGTCACCCCTATCAAGTCATTATCGAACCACTCACAAATGTCCAATCTTGCAAACTTTACATTGTAGACGTTCAATCCTCAATATGATGGAATATTGAAGATCCTACATTGCTAATTTTACAACTAAATATTGTATGTAAGTGAAATATAACTTATTCTACAAGTTATTTTCGTAGGGTGGAGTTAAAATCAACCCCAAATTATAAGTACAGTGATAGAATACGACCTCCTATTACAAAGCTCTATGGGAGAAGAAATGCTGAAAATGGGAATAGAGCTATTTGATGTAATTACAAGTAATTGGGAGTCAGTTACCATGACAATAGAGCTAGTTAATGAATGAGATAGGTTTGTATAAATACTTTTGGGGTCTAGAGAATAAGGGGGGAAATAGAAATATATGTGGGAGGACACAGGACCCTTGAAGAACCAGAGTTATTGTTTTCTTTAAGACTTTCCTTTGAAAGAAATATACGGTGATGTCTCTTTTATCTTTGTAAACTTCCTCTTCTTTCAATCTTTGATCCAGTTTCTATAATATAGCAACAACAACAACCAAGTTTTGTCCCAATAAGTGAGGTTCATCAATCAACAGCACAAGGCTGTTTCAAAAACCAACTTTTCAATAAAATCTTCAAAATATGCCTTTGGTAATATTTTTTTTCTAACATTTAATATGCAGAAGTCATAAATTTATTGGGTAATATATGACAATACCATATGATAAATGTTGTATCCTGCCTTTGGGCCCCAATATGAATAAGCTCCAATAACAAAATTGTACGATATGTACCCTGGCAATATTTAAATTCTCATGTAAAAAAGCAAATACCATAGTTCAAAATTAAAAATACAAATATCATATTCTGAAAACAGAAATTCATTATATTTATTGTGCATTACATTGAACTATTATAAAAATGTTCCAGTTTTCTTAAACAACAGCCATAGTCAGGAAACAAGTGAAAGAAAAGTATTTGTCTGCAGGTAGGGAAAAGAAGTACCTAGAACATTTACAACATACACTTGGTCATGCAAGAGCTCCTGTATATCTTTTGAAAAGATGGTGAATTGATCCCACAATTTGGATGTTGACCTGACAATCATAAGGAAGAAAAGTAATGCTTTACTCAAATATCAGATATCAGGTGAAGCAACAACTTTAGCAATCTATTCTGACCATAATCATAAGGGAAAATGTACAAGAACTTTAGTTGGGGAACCGTAATATCTATTATGTGAGTGGAAAACTGCCTTTTCACCATAATATATGTATGTGTGTATAAAGTTTAAAAGAAAACTTCCTTAAAAGTAGGAGCAGGAGTGTAATAATATTTAATGATGATTTTCTTCTCTCTTTAATTATATTATGAACAAAGCATTGTGATTTTAGAAAAAGGAAACAAGACACCAAGTACAGGAATGACATTTCCCATATTCCATTATGTATGGTCCACGGGTTAGTATGTTTTTGTCTCTGCTTTTCTATCTGTTTGTATTCTATCTTTGTCAATCTACCACCCTGATTCCAGGCAGCTGTCAATCTGTTATAGCACCAAAACTGCTCTGCATGAACTGAAAGCACTCCCATTTAGAGTATTGACCATTGCCAGCAGATTAAATAGACCAAGAAGTTGGATGATTGCTTCAAGTGACACTGTCTGCTCCTCCAACCGCTCAGACAATCCATCGTAAATGGTAGTTGAATTTTGTCTCGAACTTCATTTTTCTTGCTCTCTTTAATGTACACAAGACAAATTTAATGCTTAGACTTCATATTTTTGTTGGAAAGTTACCTTAATTTGAGTCACCCCCAGTTCACCAAAGTTAACCTCATTGAGGGTTGCCTTAAGTGCAACCTCAAGGATGATGATCTGGTCTCACATCGACTAAATGTATGTTTCAAATGGAACTTATAAAGTTTGGAGACTCTTCACCTTACAAGATGATGTAGTGGAGTTGAGTTGAGTTGAGTTCTAAGGCTAACTTCTAAATTTTTCTCAGCTTGGCATTTGAAATAGGAAAACAAAGACAACCTAAACAACAAATACCAAAGAGAGAAGGTATTCAAAATTCAGAAAATCGAAAAGAGATAGTGCCGCTTACTTGGATCCTCTTAGCAAGGCTTGATCTTCAGCAAGCATGTCATCACCTATAACAGAAACCTCGAACATTGAGCACAGGAATTATTTACTACACCAAAAATGAAAATATTCTATATAAATGGAACACAGATATGAAGGGAAGTGCACAGTCAGAAAAAGTTATAAATACTACAAATATGACTAACAGTTATCCTAATATGAATGATACACATAGCTTCTTCCTTGAAATGAAAAATTGAATTAAAAATAGATAATTAAGTTTAAAATTTCATAAGATGATTCTTGTTGAATATAATAAAAACTATATGTATGGAATTAATCTCCTTTGTGTTGAATATAAGATTAATCTCCTTTGTGTTGAATATAGGATTAATCTCCTTTGTGTTGAATATACATTTAGGATACTATATTTATAGTAAAAGAAAAATGGACTAAGCCCAAAATACAAATAAGAAATAATAACAAACTAACTAAAGATAAAAGATAAATATAAGATATCTATATAAAATATCTAATGATCTAATATATCTAACACTTCTCATCAAGTTGGTATGTGTAGCATGGAAGAACTAGAAATCCAAAAGGAAGGAAAAAAATCGGCTTAGTAAAGTAGAATACACGTTGGAGAGGTAGAGGAAAACCTTAAAAGAATAGATAATGGTAATCCTGCTGAAGTTTGGAAGTGTGTAGGCGAACAAGATATTGCTTGGCTCACTAAGCTATTTAACAGAATTTTGATATCTCAGAAAATGTCAAATGTGTGGAGGAGCACTTTGGTCCCAATATTTAAGAACAATATGAAATTATTAGAAAAGATGATTACATATAGAATATCTAAGCTATACATTCCAAGTACTCAACCTGCATTGGTGTAATAAGGTTCTGTTGTTGTACTCAACCTGCATTGGTGTAATAAGGTTTTGTTGTTGTACTATTGCAATCCCCCCTCTTCTAAAATAAATAATTCATCACAGCACAGCTTTTAACTGATTTGGACATATTGCAAAATAGTGACTTAAAGTGTGTTCAATTTTTTTATAACCACTAACATAACTTAGAGACATACTAGAAAAAAACATAAGATGCTTATTTACTTCTATATGAAGTAAAGACATCCCATTCTCTTATATTCATTAGCATTAATGTTTTTTCAAACTTTTTTTTCTTTATGAAATTTGTCCAGTCTTCAAATTTTCTCCATAGCTGCTATTATGAAAACAATATTGGAAGATAATATCCCATAAATTTCAAAAAGATTACAAGGAAATATAGATAATAAATTACAAAGTAATAGATAAAAGAATCAGGAATACCTCCAGTTTCTGAATCATTTGTTTCAATAGACGTTGGTGTGTGTTTGGATTCCAAGGGTGCAAAACCTACATTAAAAGTTAAATACTATATTACTGCGACAGGGATTAAAAAAATTAAGGATGTTCTGAAACACATCAAAGAGAAGAAAATGGTCACCTTCCAATTGCAAAGGCTTCGTTACAAAACCCAAAATGGGAAAAGGAAGCATCAAAATTGCCAAAACCCAGAATGCTACACGCCAGTTAAATTGACTTCCAACCTACACGTTATTTGAAAACTTGAAGCTGATTTATTTTAAATTATCACTGAACAATGCTTAAGATATGGTAAAATCGACCAAAAGCCAATTAATATAATAAATATAAAAGATTAGCACAAGTTTTAAGCTTGCAATACCTTAGATAAGGGTATAACAAGACAAAAAAATGCTTTTCCAGAAAATATGGCTATTTAGTTTGAGAATATGGCTGATATACATTATTAGTTCTCCACAAGAAGTCCATCAAATATACTTAATCCTTCACATTCAACTATCGTTTGCAAGGATCAAACTATCTTTCTCTCTTGCCTTGAAAAGAATGCAACTAACGATACCATTTTGTTTTCACGAAAGAATGAAGAAACTTTCTGAATCCTTTCACTTTCAATCATTTTGAAATTTCTTCAAGGTCTGATTGATGTCAATCAGTATTTTGGCTGGTGTTTATGTAAACTATCAAAGTAATTCCACATTAGCATCACTACAGATTGTCGGACCTTGAAGCGGCCTCTTAATATTTGAGTGTTTACTCAGCAGGTAATCCACCCAATATGAAGAAAATCTCGCACCTTGAGATCTGAAAAGGTGCTTAATTTTCTCCAGGCAATGGATTATTCCCATTCAAGTTTATCTGTGCAGGATTCCTCTGTACTACCTATCTTTGTTTTGCAGCCCAGGTCATGAATTTTTTCTGGGGTTAGGTACAGCCGATATGAAACATGACAACTTGGTGAACTTGTGGATATGCAGTCATCCTAAGAAAGAAGGCAGTTTGGGTCTTAGCAAGTTGATTTCAAAGAACGTTGCCTTGGAAAGCAAACAGAATGCAGTTTCCTTGAGAATCTTGTGCCCTTTCACATTAAGTTATGCATTGTTTAGTGTGACTAAAATTAGAATGTGTGGGATGCTAACGTGGCAATGTGCTGTTTATGCCACTCTTTGGTACATGTGATTGGAACACAATTCTTTTATCTTAAAGAAGAGTCCAACGAGTGAACAGCTTCTTTGAGATAGAATTAGGTGTTTGGCTTCTAGTTGACAAAGCTTATGGCCTTCTGGGAGGGGCTTCCCTTAAGGGTATGTTTAGTGAGAAGGCTGGGAAACTTAGCTTAATTCCTTTTATCTCTTTTGTTGAATTTTCTTTTATCACGAAATCTCTTATCCTCTGATCTCACAGTAATGTTTTTATTTAATGTGTTCATCTTTTATGCCCCTATACATATATAAATAAAAGCCAAACTCGACCAAAATAGATAAAAATTCCAACAATTATTAGGCCTATATATAGCAGTCCAAGAAAATGATACATCACAATACACAGGCACAATCAAAAGCCACAAGTTGACACCATCAAACAAAAGAAACAAGTCATCTTAACACAGCTAGACAATGGAAGTATGTAGTCTTACAAATCCACCATAAACATAGCCCAGAGCAGTCCCAGCTGGTATGCACATATAAAACGTAGCAAGCCATGCTGTTTTCTGTCATCAATAAAAACACTTAATCTGCAAAACTGTATTCATGAAGGAAAAGTTTAATTATGAAGGAACTGAAGGGGGAATAAAGAAATAGGTCAAACCTGTGCAGCAGGGGCATGGTCATCTATGAATGGTGCTGCAAGACTTATGAAGGAAGCTTCACCTACCCCAACTAGCCTGCAAAAAAACTGCTGTGAGTCTCAAATCAAAATATGACATGAGAAATTGGTGAATTATTAAGGGCTCGAGGCTTTATAATGTTGAAAGCACTGAAACATTCCCTTACATTCGGCATATTGCAATAGACCAAAAATCAAACGAACTACCACATCCAGCTATCGCAAATGTCCAAACAGACAATCCAACACCAATAAGCCGAAATGGATTGTGACTGCAAACATGAAAATGCATTAATCAACATTCAATGAAAGGGGAAACATGGAGGTTGTAAATATTTAATCCTACTTTGAGCTGCCTAAGCCTTTTTGAAGTGCATGACTCAAATTATCAGTTTCCCATTGTTTATGCATTTTTAACATAACTTCTTAACAAAATGCCATGCATCCAAGCAAGGCAAACATGCTGAAATCTGGCATCACTTCATTCCACTTTAATTTATATAATTCAATTGATAGGTGGGCAAGGTCAGGATTGCATCTGACTTACATATTATAATCCCACCTTATTTGTAATAGTCTCAAAGAACTGGACTATGATAGGCACTAAATGGTTCTTATACTATCTTCGTAAATGGGTTTATACTTAATTCAATTTTACAAAACTTGCTTGTAAAGTAAGATTATACCTCATTTATATATTATAATTTGGCTTAATTTGTAACCAATGTGGGATCTCCAACAAGATTACCAAAACAGTGTCAATTCACTTTAATAAATAGAGATGACCGTAGAACTCTCCTGCATCTATGATTTGCTTTAACCAAACTGGAAGTGAGAAGTGAAATTTCTATTGGACTGTACATTTGTAGGAATATTTGAACCATTTAGTTGACAAGACAGGCTTGTGTTCAGTCATGAATTTCAAAAGAGCAAGAAATGAGAAGACAAGCTACACAAGTGTGTAGATAAGCAGCAAGAGATCTGTGAATATCGAGTCACAAAAATAACCCCAAGATTAGAAGGATATTCTGATATTTTATTTTTGCTGTTGAATTTATAAGCTAGCCCTCAGTTCATGCTAATACGAATGCAATACCTACAACTATTACTACTACATCCACACCATATAAAGTTACAACAACTAATCATGGTGACGTGATGAGCTTGATGTCATAGTTAATCCATGAGCATAAATAACATGAGAAGCAGGCAAAAGCTCATGCAACAAGAAGCAATGTACTGTTAGGAAGAAAAATAATGCTGAGGCTACTAGTGCTAATGCTGAAATGGATGGCCACATGGAAGATATAATGCACAAGGAGACAAATTCAGAGTTAGTTACTAAAAGGGGACAGCTGGCAACCAATTATGAAACTAGAGAACCAAGGAGGAGGAGCAGCAGAAGGAGAATATCAAATAGGAGGCTACGTGACTTTGTCTAGGAGGGAAAAATCTGTGGTACAATTCTCTCTCTTGAGATTCTCTCTTCTCTCTCCAATAACAACTTCTCTAATCCTTACTATCTCTCCTCAGGTGCTATGACCCTGGAGTGAATCAGTGACTGTGAGTGTCTCTGCTATGGGGATCTTTTTAGAATTGATAATAGAACGTGTGGAATGATTCCAATAATAGCATTAATTTTTATTCAGTCCATTTACTGTTGGATTGACTTTAGAAATATACAATCGGTGCAGTTTCATTGCAGTTTTTGTTGAAATTTATTTACTGCATAACATGTACCTTTTGGCCAGAGAAGCAAATATTGGAGAAGCAATTAGGAGTCCAACCATAAATGCAGATGACAGAACACCATCTTGAAAATTGTTCAAGTTAAAATCCCCCCTGAAATGTGGAAAATCGTGCTACAATAAGACGAAAACAACAATCAGTAGTAAAATAGAGTTTAGCAGAAACAGAGCTTACTGAATTCCACTGCCACCAGTACAAATACCGGAGTCAGTACAAGTTGCAAGACTTCCATTTACACCGTTACTGGCAATAGCTCCTCGATCCACATAGTTTAGCATGTTAATGATACAAAATATCATAAGAAGCCTGCAATCATCACATCACATGTATTAATTAATAAACTAATTAACTAATTTGTGTAGTTCATTTACACATCAAGCACAAAACACTTTTGAATTGCAGAATATCAATCAGTGAATCATGTATTGTTTCGAATTTCGAGTTGCAAAACAGAAACAATGAAAAGCAAAAGTAGGTTTATGAGAAGAAGGACCTTTTAGGCGTAAACCAAGAAGGATTAGAACTTTGACCCGACTCCGATGCCATTTTCGCTTCGCTCTGCTCGCACCTTCTTCTTCTTCTCTTTGAATATATATATTTTTGCAATTGAGAAATGAAATAAATAAACGTAGTTAGTTAGTCTACAATAATAGCTGAAGTAAGTCTACACTCGAGTTTCCTTTCATTTCATTTGCGTAATCGTTCCTCCAAACTCAACCGCCTACGATCCTTCTATTCCCTTATAAATTATACATAACGTTTCATCCACGTTCTAATAAAAATATAAAATATAGGATCCAATCAAATGAAAATATTTCTTTAACATCCATATGATTTTTATTAGAATTTATTACATTTTTATTTATGACGACTACAGCTCTTTCTGCTTTAGTTTTACTCTTTTATAAAAAAAAATAATCTAATCAATTTATTTATCATCTAATAAATAATAATCCACTACATATTTATATAAGTCTTCGCTGTTTAACCTTTGGATTTTGATTTTCAGGAAAGTCGTCATGATTTTCTCATATAATAAACAACTCACTAAAATATCGTGGCTATTTTGAATCAAACAAAATATAATAAAAATCTAAATTTAGTGGTTAATGTATAACCTTTTACTTCTCAATCAATCGCATCTAAAATTTGCTTTCTAATATTATATTAGTCTAGTTCACATAAACTATTGCGTTATATGATAATTTTTAGTGAAAAAAACTTATTTTTACGCATGCAGTTGTATTAAAAGTTTAACTTGTATAAATTATGTCTAAGCAGTTATATTAATTCAAAATTACGGGACATTTTATTTATGTAAATAAAAGTTTACTTTTATAAAATATATTTTTTAAATAATTTTTTTCAAAATTTGATATATAGCGTACATTTTATATTTTAACGGTTAAATTAATTAAAAATATATAATTTTTTAATCTTCTGAATGAAAAGTATTGAAATTCACAACCTTGTGTAATCTTCTTGAATGTTAAATTTCTTTTTTTCGTGAACGTATATACTCGAAGCTTTTGCAACTCGAATATTCGAAAAAATAGGTATCGTGTTTGTTTGAATTTCTTTTAAATAATCTCTTTTATTACAAAAACTCTCAAATATCCAAAACAAATAAATAATTAAATTGATCATATTTAGTTTGCTAATTTATATTCAATAGTTTCGCATAATTTAATTTAAATAGAAGTGTAGTACCAATATTTGTATATTGTAATCCACTAGAAAAGGTTGCTAATTTTGTAAAAAAAATAAAACTACTTTAAAAAGTCACATTTAGTTTACGTATAACTTGATGTGTAATTGACCTAAAAAATATTTTAAAGTTAGACACTAAAACAAAGATCCGTTTGATAATTTTGTCGTTTTAATTTCAAAGTTATTTTATGTAAAAGTTGTTTTATAAAATAATTTAAAATTCAAGTAATTTAAAATTAATTGTCTCAGTTAATGGAAGGACGTGCTTACGACAAAAAAATATACTAAAATATACACATTTAGACTTTTTAGTTTCAAAGATTTAAAAATACATAACTTAATTACCAAATATCAAACGTTTAAAACTTCTATATCATTTTAAACATACTTTTTGTAAGATAATTTTTTGTTTAAATGGAATTTAATAATGTCAAATTATTTTAAAATACATTGTCGCAATTAAGAATTAAAAAAAGTTAACCATAAATTAAAAGCTTAAGAAATGAAATTTAAATTTAAATAATAAAAATTACATTTATAACATAAAAGACGTTATTTAACTATAATATTAATAACTCACTTCAATGCTGTCATTTTAGTATCATCAACTTAATTACTATTTAGCGGTTATGTAAAATCTAGACCTGTCAATTTGGCCCTCTTTACATGGTTTGACCCTAACCCACGTGGGTTAGGGCCAGAAAAATCCACAGGGCCAAAAAGCTCCTCGTAGAAAAAGCCCACAGGGCCAAAATATCTTCAAAAGCCCTGTGGGCCAAGGCCAGCCCATGGGCCTTTTTTTTAGAAAAAATGTTCATTTTGAATACAAGAAAAAATATAATTAACTCCTAATTTGTTACAAAAATAGTTATTATAGAAAATAAATTAAAATTTTTGTAAGAGGAGAGTTCTAAAATCAAGAAGCAAAAACAAAATGACAATATTTATTGAGTTAGATTCTCTAAGTATATAATTAAAGGATATTTTATAAATTTGAAATTTAAATATTTAATTTCACTTTTTTTTAAGTTATAAGTAAGAAATTAACTTTTTATCTAAAATTATCCTAATTGAAATTTAAGAGAAGATTTTCTCTAATTGAAACTCTTAATTTAAAAAAAAATGAGGCTTCTTTATTTTCTTAGAAAGTTATTGAAAAAGAAATTAAATATAAATGATTTTGTTTTTCATTTTATACTCAACAAATCATGTTCATAACAAAAATAATAAATAAAAAGAAAAAACTCATAAACCTTGTGCAGACTCTAAAGTTGTATTTGCCCATAAAATTCAATCTCGTCGTACTACTCACTCAAAATGTTTACATTTTAAATGTCATAAACATAAATATAAACATAAACATAAACATACATTTATGTTATGTGTTCTAATTGAAAGTTAAAAATAAATTATTTAATGTGTTAGTTAAAGAATTGAAACACTATAACATTTGTCATTCTTTAGGTCTATTTAAAATTTTAATTTTTTATAAATTTTTAAGAAATTAACTTTCTTTTTATAATATATCTTATGGTGATTTTGAGAAAAGATTATCAGAGAGAAAAAAAACAAAATAAAACATAAGTTTAATTTACACATAAAATATTAATACTATTTTTGATCCAAAAATTTTAAATAATTAATTTTTGAATTATTTTTAATTTTAAATAATTAAAAACAGATTGAGTGATATTTTAGAAGTCGAGGAAACAAAACAGTGATTCTTTTTAAGAATTTTAAAAGCAGTGCAAATATTAAATCAAATTAATATGTTATTATCTCTATTTGTGGTTATTTTGATATTACTAATTATATATAATTAGTGTCTACAATATAAGACATAATTTTATTAAAATTGACAACAAAATAAAGCATTTTTATAATATTTCAGTAAAATAAATTTGTAATACTATTTAGTTGTATAAAATTAAGTGTGTGGTTTGTAATTATTTTTAATTATTTAAAAAAGTGGTTATTTTGAGTATTAAATATTCTATTATACTATAATTAATTAGTTTTATTTAATAATTTGAAATAAGAAATCAATTACATGAATATAAAATTTAGTACTTTTAATAGTTACTATTACGAACGTTGAAGTTTAGTTTCCAAAAAAATTTTAGTGGGCTAAACCCACCTTAACCTTGACCCTAACCCCCTTGAGAGGGGACTTTGGGAGTTGGGGCTTTTTTTTGGCCCCCATTTGAGAGGCTTCTTAAGAGGGAGCTTTTTTAAGAGTGGGTTAGGACTAGCCCCGAGGTCATGGATCAAATTGACACCTCTAGTAAAACCTAACTTTTAACTTTTAGAGAAGATCGTTTTCCTCAACCATTCATTGACTTCTATTTTAACACAGAGAAAAGTATCATATCAGAATAATTATTTAAACTTTTCAGGAATATAAAGAAAGAAAACAAATACATGAACACAATTTCAAAATTTCACTCAATTTATACGAAATTAAAAATATATTCAACCCAGATTTCATTATTCTGCCCCCACACCCTTCCAACTCCTTCAACCTTATTCCTAATTCCTAAATTCTAAATCCTTATTCATTATATTGGATACTATTCTGTCATATCTCAAGCTCCTAAACAAAAAAAAAAATGTTTACATATTCTTTATAGCAGAGTAAGCTGCAAAATGAAGATCGTAGCATTCACCATCCCATGATAAGTCATGTGCCATTGCTTGCATTATTTTTCGTTTCCACGTTGCAGGGTTAGTCCTCTACAGGAAAAGGAAAGCAATTTAATGGATCATAACTGTATGGATTGTTATTTTCTAGAAACAGTAAAACTTACTAAGGAGAAACCACTAGAAACTACATACAATTTCATCAACAGCAAGGCCGAGAGAGATGTTTAAAAAGCTAGAGTTGATCAATTTTGAGTACATGGTAGCCTCATGGTCTTGGTTTGTGAAGTTCCTTTCAAAAGGTATCACCCTTGCAGATAGATACAAATGAAATGAGTGTTCAACAAGAACGGAGAAAAAATTTCATCTATCACAAGATATATGTGTTATGGATTACCTGTTTGTGCTTGCATCAGAGGTAAGTGCTATTGGAGCTGCTCCATACCTTAATGCTATGAGCTACACATTCAGGTTACAAAATATTGTAAGATTCAGTTTATGTATAACAATCTCCACCCACCAGAAAAGAAACAAAATAAGACTTGTTTAATTTTAGAAATTTTTCATACTTTTGTTCACTTTTAACTACAAAAATGTCACCTGCTATTCAATTTGTTTTCTACAGCAAAAGATTTGTACATGAAACAGAAAAAAAAATTATTTGAAATTTTGAAACTCGGTGATGTGTGTTACATTTCCCACATAAAACAGGCAATAAAAGAGATGGAGGAATGGATTTTCTGCATCTATACCAACCATCATGAATTTCCACAGTGGCAACATTTAGTTTTCAGGAAGACTAGAAAACAAAGTCTTAATGAAACTATAGAAACAAGCAACTTCCTAGTACCAGGGCTAACAAATATAATTCATACTGAATGTTTTACTTGAGGTGCTACAGCAGTGGAGAAAAAATCACCACTAAAATGGATGGTGATCTTACAGGGATTTCGTCAGTAGGATCAACGAAAGATTGGCACAAGATGATGTCCGATCCAGCAAAGACTAAATGCAACAGAGCTTCATCATAAGTAGGAAAAAGTTTAAGATTATCATCCTGAAGATTTTGAATGGAATGGAAAATCATTAGTAGCAGAAAAGGAAAGAAATATTAACTCTATAACAGATTATGAACAACGATAAACATGTTACAGAAACAATTTTCCTAAAATAATATCATTCCCAACAAATGCATTACTTTTTTATGTTGCACACACAAGAATTGATTTACCTTATTTGGGGGTAAATTAGGAATAAAATAATTAATTTTTAGGAAATCTGCCAATTTGATTTTTTTTTTAAATTCCAATACAGCAGTAATTTAAGAACATGGAAGTGTATCAAATGAGAAAAGTGCATCTCAACCTATAATTAAAATGAACAATTAATATTAGAACTAGTTGAAAAATTATTTACCATCTCCATATGATTGTATAGCCAACTAGATACCTCTTTTAGAACATAATGTCAAAATAATGCAACTTTATGACTGTATAATTTAAATTGAAATGTTCATTCTGCTGAACAATGACTAGGACAAGATATGCCCTGGCAGGTTGCTGAAAAATAGAGTCAAAACTGCTAATACTCAAAGCTTTGTCGCTGTAGTAGGTATAAAACTTTTGGAGATCTCAGTAATACAAATATGACCAAATTATATATATAAATGCATACAAACATCATTTTATAAGCCGGCTTTATAGAGTTAAATTAAGCTCAAATCCACTTTTGCAATAAAAAGCAATTAGCTACAAGGAATTATAAAAAATAAAAACAAGACTGTGGTTACCTTGAGTTCCTTCTGAAGCGATTCAAGGGTCTGATTCAAGACTGATCTTTCACTGGTCCCCAAAAATATGAACTGCAGAGAATAATTATTCCAAACTAATTAAAACAACAAAATCTGAAACAATAATTTTCCATAGCCAGATTCGTTTCATAGAAGGTTGATTTGCATAGGGTTTATTAGTTTATCTTCAATATGAAAACACAAGGAACAACAGAGATAGTTTCTCCTGTAAGAAACAGATAAAAACTTCATATGCATACTGCTATGTTTGGAGCTTCTTTTTCAATATCAGTTAATGAAAAAATCTTAGAAACAATGAGACTGTACTTTTTTTAAAATAAAGAAAACAAGAAAAGTATAAAGACAACAGAGATGGCAACCTGGACATCCTGTTGCTTGGCATTCAAGATAACTTCCTTCAGCCTTTTCACATCCAGGTCTCGTCCTTCCGGAAAAATGAATCCAACCTGTTAAAAATTTAAACTATGAGCACAAAAGCCAATTAACCACATGTACCTAATTCGTAACGTTGTATACCAGTTATCATATTGCTTTGAAAAATAAAACAGCTTTAACCATATATTTCACCAAATGAAAATACATTAAAGAAAATAAATGAATAATTTCAATAAGAATGATGAAGAAATTTCCAAAAACGAACAAAGGAAGGGACGCAGCCAAAAGCTGTTCACTTTTTCCTTGGACGTTTTATTGTTTTGGCCTTGTGATTTCATTCTCTCCATCTTGTTGAAGTACTTCTTTTTAACAAAATAAAAAAGATGTCTGCAGTTCACTTAACCCCAGTAGTATTTAAAATTTGTTTGTCATTAAACTTGTCTTGAACATCATTTAATCTCTATTACAGAGTTATCACATTCACATTGTTTGTACTATGTTACACTTTTTTCTCCTTGGATATATTTACAATGGCACATACATAAATAAGGAGTGAACCACTTACAAGAATACTGGAAGAATGTTCAGATAACCCCAGCTGCTGCAGCAATGAAACTTTGCAAACAACTTTTCCTTTGAAATTTTCAGCATTGAAATTTTCTGGAAGAAGATAGTCTGTCGAAGGATCCCAAGTTGACCTGTCTAACCCATAAGGAGCAATGACCAACTTGTCCCTGCAACCAAATGTAACTTTCCTTGTTGAATACAAAGGGAAAGACAGAGGTGGACGCTTTAGCGTGGAAACACATTATCAAACTACACAAGGGGAATTATTTATAAAAAGCTAACCAATATAGTTATCAACCAGACTGTTCACTATGTCAACTATTTCAAGTTAATATTGATTTGCAAGGAAAGAAAAAATAACACCTCATAAAACACTAAACAAGATTGAAATTATGTTATGACAGCATACTTACCTATGCTCATTTAAAGTAGGTTCCAGTTCATGACTCAGATTATGAACAATTGCATGCTTTTGATGGATAGACGACATTATTACAACTTTATTTGAATAGATAATTCCACCCTGCAAATTTGATAGAAGACTCAATGTTGTACAGTCATAAGAAAATACAGTCTCAAAAGAGAAAAGAGAGATTGTGGCACACAAGATGTTATTCAACTATTACATATTACAGTTTGAGGGATATAACACAAAAACGAAGTCAAGTGTTTATATGACTAGCACACCTTTAAAATATTGACTAGTTGTGTGTTAGTGTTGTCTTGTAAACGATCAGCGCGATGAAGTCTTAAAGGATCAAGCCCGCATAAGGCCAATTTATCTGGTTGTTCAATACCCTACATACACAGCACATCCAATAATTGCAAGACTGACAAGACCAAATGTAAAATCCATAACAAACAATATGTAATTTTCCTGAAAATTTCAGCTGAAAGAAATGTCAAGCTCGGAAATTCAACACAAAGTGCATAATCCAGCAGGCCAAGATCAGTGAATAACCTGTGAATTGAAGCCATGGCATGTAAATAATATTTTGGTTCCTCCAAGTCCCTAAACAAAACAAATCATTAAGAACATTACAGAGGATCCTTTTCTATGTAAAGAACCAGAAACTAATGAATAAGTCTCGATAGAAGATTATGCAACAAAGCAATATACTATTCCATAATTAAACCACTCTCGTACATGGCAAGAAAACCTATGCACATTTTCTTAAAAAGAGAAAACAATTTAAGGGTCATCAAGGATAAAAATGGTTATAAGATAAGACACATAGTGCAGTTTCCAATCAGCCACAGGATAGAAGTAGAGATATGCTCTCAGCTTCCTAAGGGAAAAAGAAAGGGATCACTTGAAACAAAACTACAAAAGTTTGCTCGCCATTGAATTTTACAAGGCTCAACTACATTAATTGTTTTCCTGAAAATATGTCCTAATTTACACTAAATCACAAAATTACTGTAGTTAAAAAGAGCACAAAATTAAGAATAGAAACCTGTTTAACAAATATATCCCAGAAAAGGGGCCCAACTATGGCAGTCTCCCAATTATGAATATGTAATACATCAGGCTGCTTCCCACATTTTACAATATAATCCAATGATGCTCGACAAAAGTAGGAGAACCTGATGGTAAAGAAATCATATTAAGATTATTGACAATTAAGTACGCCAGAGTAAAAGGAAAGTGTTGTCGCATGCAATTACATGTACATTAGAGTATTCCCTAATTTTAATTGGGACTAGTTTTCTTAATTCCTCTCTTATTATTATGCACAAATTGGCAGCTTAAAATCTTCAGAGTAGCATTTATTCCATCTGATTTTCATGGCTATATGTGTGTTATACCGACTGCTGCATATTTGCCATAAGAATGACAAACAATTCAGTTCTCTTTCAAGTGAAAACTTAAGTAGATCAGATTTTACTTTCCTGTCACCTATAACAAGAAACTAAGATGCACATGAGATAGCAACTATCAGAGTATCTCTTTTATTTCACTCTTTGAAGATAGTTTGAGAGCACAAAAAGTCAGTCATAATGGGTTAAAAAAAGAGTGTGTTGGTATTAAAAAATACATCCAGCTTTCTAGTCTCGAATTTTCATTATCAATTTCCCCATTAAACAAAAACATTTCAAAATTATCTGACTAGCTTCTTATATGAACTTCGAAGTTCAAGTTTTTCTTTGCTTTTAAACATTAACAAATAGAAACTAGATGAACCACAATCATTAGAAATATCATTTCACTCACCTTTCAAAATCATCTGGATAGCCATATATCATCTCACGATTGAAAAACGATGAAAAGTACTTTGGTTCAATCAAAGTGACTCCAATGCCATAAACAACACTGTCACATGCTAAGAGTAAGTATAGAATACATGAAAATCAGCAGATTTTAAAAAAGGAACAAAATGTGAAATAGTACTTCTAATATACTTAATAACAAGCAGTAAAATTATTTGACATTCATTTTATATGGAGACTTGCAGTAAATAAACAGACAAAGAAAGCCAAACTAACCCAGTCCAAATTTTATTTCCATGCAATTGACCATTAAAATATGAGTAAGCTTCTACATTAACTTCACGCAATCCTTGCACTTCATTGAGGTTTAAACTTGCATACCTACACGAAATTAGATACATCCAAATTAAGGAATTATAAACATCAAGGAACTATTAATTAGACTAATTTAGCCATATAAAATAGACACCAAATGCATAGATACAAAGCACAAAATAGACTCAGAAGTTTCATGCTCATATTAATTGAAAGAATAACAAAAATAGCAAACAGAACAAAAGGACATAAATATCTTACTTTGGCAATATAACTTCCACCAAGTGACCCTTTCTTTGAAGTGCACGAGATATGCCAGTCACATATGAAGCTACCGATCCTCTAGGGACCATTGGCGTCATTTCTGTGCAAATGTGAACAATATGAAAACCATTCCTGAATGAAATTCATACAATAAAGGAGAATCAGATTTTAAAAATGAGAAAGGAAAAGTAAAAGAGGAAAATAGTAACTAACTCTACTAATTATTAGCCTTATTAGCAAAAAAAAAACACTAACATGAAAAATCCAGAATCTATAATTCCTGCAAAAAACCTAGCTGACTCAGTATCCTATTAAACAGTACATATTTAAGTACTTATACACTTGCTAATTTTATAGACTCAGATATCCATGTCTCTCTTCATGCTCAGTTCTTTCAGTAATTTAGGCATGTTACACGCTCTGTGCCACTACCACAGAAAAATAAAATTGCTGAGAATTTTGAAATGCTTCCAGATGTTTCTGGCAGATAACGCAACAAAAATAGGATAACCCATTGACTGCTGTAACTATGAAGGAGGAACATAAACAAATGCAGTCAGGATTTACTTTTTGTGTCCATGTGCAAAGTGACGAAGTTGTCCTAGAAGTTCGGGATCTTTTTTGCGTGAGATGATATTAAAAACATCCGCCAGACTCACTTTGTGATTAATCACCAAACTTCTTAATTCAGATGCTTCTCCAGGGCTAATCATGCTGCTAAGGACCATGGCATCTATCCGAAGCAGCAACTCTGAACAAGTTGATTGATTAACTGGGTTACAAAAAGAGACAGAAACATAAAATTCAATTAATCATCGAGAGCTTCAAAGGCAAATCTATGGTTGATAAATTGTATCAATAATAGAATTTTTTTATCATAGATTTAAAAAACTCTACACAATTCAACTATTTCAGCACAAATATCTACAAGCCATTATATTAGGATTCAACAGCAAGCTGAGGACTTGAGTCTCATTATTAAGGGATTCTAGTGTGGGTTTACAAGGCCTTGGGCTCTCGAACTATGACAGCTAGATTTTGTGGTGTGGTTCTCCAAAGGCTCTTACCATTTGGTATCAAAGCCATCCATTGCATCCCTTAGCTGCAAAGGAGCGGCAATGTGGTCACCAGCATTGCACTAGAACTAGTCAAAGGGAATGAGAGTTTTGCATGGACGCCAGGGCTGCAGAGCATGTTAAGAAGAAAGGATTCAATTGCAAAGTATGGGACTAGAGTCCCACAATGAAAAGAATCGGAACTTCGGATGGGTTTTATAAGATCTTGACTTTCCAATTACAATGGGCAAAATTAGCCTATATGGTGTGATTCTCCCAAGGTTCTCAACATATTATATATAGTTGACCTACAGGATAGGTGAAAAAAAAAAGAAACTAGTCCTTTAAGCAAAGGGAAGAAACCAAATGTAATCAAACATGAGTGTGTGGAATCATGATTCAGTAGTACGACAGAAGATAACCTAGAGGATGCCAACAACAAATGAAATGCATTTATCTGACCAAAAGTATGCATTATGAGGTACTACAAAAGCACATGCTGATGCTATTAAACATTTAAACCATCACCTTTTACCTTTACCAGCACCAGCCTGCTTTTCTGCTTCCAATTTCTTTATCTTTTTTAGTAGCGAGTGCTTTTCTCTATTCGTTTTCTCAAGTTCCTTAATGGCCCCAAGACGTTGGTCGTTCAAGTACAGTATGTCTAAATAACGAGAAAATAAACCAGAAATTATTTAACTCTCTTGTACGAAGCACCAGTGTGAATAAGGTGAAAGAACTAACTCTGTTGAGCTTCTTTGAACAATTGCCAAATATTATCTTGTTTCACATTCTGGCCATCATTAGATATTGTCTAACATACAAAGTGGGGGAAACAGTAAGAACTTAGAAGTCTATGAAATCTCTGCAAAAACAGAGAACGAAGAGTAAAAGTTAAATGCGAAAAACACAACAATTTTGAAACAAAAGCAGCATACCTGGGATATGTCCACATTTTTATTACCCTCTGACCTAAGATACAAATTCCTAAGTCAGTTCCGACTACACTGGTATATGAATCGGCAAAGAAACACGGTAAAATGTTTATTTATAATTAAAAAAGAAAAACTTTAAAGAATAAAAAATGTTACTTGTGTTCATGAAAGCCACTGACATCTCCATTATTCCTGAAAACACATAAGCAATGCAAAGAGGTTAAGCAGGAATAATCCCTGAGATGAATTATATAAATTTATGAACTATCAAAGCAAAAGGGACAACTTTTCAGTCTCTGAGGCATCAAAGTTGGATTTTGAGGACACCCCAGTAAGAATATAATAGTAAACATAAAAAAGTGCGAAGATAGAAAGGGTGGGGAAGTGGAGTAAAAGTCTGACCTCAGGCAAGAAATAGGAGGGAATGCAACGGGTTTTGGCACGGAAGGGAGTTGAAGACGAGGAATCGGTGGATGGAAGAAAAACAATGTCCCCATATTCTGATTCGAGATTGAGGTTTAGAGATGGAGGCAGTGAGTGATATTGCGCCACTCACACCCGTGTCCATGATAATGTAATTGTGTCTCTCATCCAAATCATTGTTGCCTTTTCAAACTACAACCGTAAACACAAAGACAATGCGCCAACTAGGAAACACGTGTCCACTCGTGTGCCGCCTGTGAATTTGATCGCCCCTTAATATGTCGCTGAACATAAATACAAATACTTGAGTACTATCAATTGATCAAGTCTGAACTAAAGAGTGAACTGACTGGTACAGCATCACCTACCCTTCTCTCAATTTGCTATCTCAATGGAAGTTCTTCTGCTAAATTTTGGACAATGTTATATCTATTTGTGAATTAATATTAGTTATTCATTTTAAATGATTTTTAATTATTAAATATCTATTAATGATTCATCATAAAGTTAAAATATGATTATATACTGTAACTAAACTTTTTGTTTGGATGACACGTAAGAGATTGGATCACCCGTATTATGTCCAATTAAAAATATCTATTTTAATATAACAAAATGACCTTAAGAATTGTTGAAGTTGATTAAGTCTTTAATTTGAGTTTTATTGTAGATTTAAATTAAATTTTAAGTATGTTAGTTAGTGCTTTGAATATTTCAAGTCTATAAGTGTTTTAAATAGTCGTTATCTTTTAGGAATTTATATAATATTTTCTAGTTATTCTTTGTTAACAGATTTTAAAATGTGGATTGTAGTTAATCAATTATAGTGAGTTTTTTTCACTGTTTTCAATTTGTAACGAGTGATATTATAGATCAATAAGCAGAAAGAAAAGTTGTTGATGAAGCAAAAGTGTCAAGGGAGGATAAGAGTGATGCTCCCTTCACCACTCCATCTTCTCCTTACACCTCCTCAATTTTTTTTTTTAATTCTAAATTTATCCTTTTTTATTTTTACCAATTTTACTTTTTATTTTTTAAAACCATAATCTCAATCTCCTCTCACTTTCACTTTCCCTTTCACTCTCAGCAGCAAGCCCTTATCCTCCACTATCACTTTCTCTCTTTCTCTTATTTTCCACTTCTGTTAACACAAAATTTGACAGAAAAAGAAGATAAACTGAACTAACTATTTTTTCTTTTATTCACTTTTTATTTTGTACTCAACAAACATACTTCTCTTTCATTGCATTGTAAGTCGGTTTTAAGCATAGATGTTCAAGTTTGGTTATTTAAAGACAAGGAAGTAAGGAAGTGGGGAAGAAATTTTTAGTAGATTATATTATGGAATCATGATACTTCAAAACTTATCAGAAGTTATAAATGTTTTAAATTTATACCATGCAGAATATGTTTTTTCTGTCAAATTTTGTATTAACGGGAGTGAAAATTAAGAGAAAGAGAGAAAGTGACAGTGAGGGGTGGGGACTTGCTGTTGAGAGTGAAAGGGACTTGAGATCTTTAGAGCATGCAAAATTTACAATCTTGAAAAGGGGTTGTTTTTTAAGATTGCAATGTCATCTAATAGGATGTTTAAATTATCTACAAAAACATAATAAAAGGAAGAAGTTGGTTTTAATGCTCTTACGAAAGATCTAGCCCGACTTTGGCACTACATATTTGACCACTTAAGCTTTACGAGTATGAGCACACTTCAATAAAAAGGAATGATGTGAGACTTACCTCATCTTGACACTGTAGGGAGGTTCAACACACACATGATCTCCACATTGGTAAGATATTGTCCGTTTTGGGTCAAGCCCTCACGGATTTACTTTTGGTATTACTCCAAAAGGCCTCTTACCAAGGAAGGTATCTTATGTGTATATAAACTCATGTCCATATCTTGTTTTATTCTATGTGGGACTTTGTTTGTATCTTAACAATCCTTCCCTCAAACAAAGGACTATGCTTCTCCACCTCCCCTATCGCGGAAGTTTTTTCTTATTCGAGTACACTATAGACCCATGGTCATGCCACTGAGCATTTCTTGCTCTTCACCTCCTCCCATGATTCATCTGGCTATCTGCCACTGGCCACCTGTCAGAGCTTCACTTTACCATGGAGGGATGTACTCATCTAACCCTAGTCACTAGAATAGAACATTATGTTAAGGTGAAAGACCTATTAACCAATTGCCTTAAGGTTTTGGGTAGAGAGTGGTGTCAATCCCTTATATGGTTGGGCTCAGATCTCATTGGTATTGTGTCTCCCCAGTGAACCTCCTCCTTGATAGACCCGACAGTGGTATCAGAGCCAATGGTTTGTCTTGGTGATCGGCTTAAACGAGTATAATGGTCCCTATATCGAAAGTCTTCCTGGCGAAAAGTTCCAAGTAAGCGTGTCCCGTTAAGATGAACGGCTGTACGAAGGGCTACTCGTGGTTGTGATTGGTTAAGAATGCTTCCGCTTGGAGGGGGAGTGTATCAATGTGGAAGGGACTCACCCTTGAGGGGGAGATTGTTGGGAATCCAAGTGAGTCCAAGTCCCACATTAGATAGAAGGAGAAAGTAGAACACTATATAAAGGTGAAATACCCATTAACCCATTACCTTAATGTTTTGGGTAGAGAGTGGTGTAAGTCCCTTATATGGTTGGACTCATATCTCATTGGTATTGTGTCTCCCTAGTGAACCTCCTCTTCGATACTTTGTTTGTATCCTAGCAGACACTTCATCAAAAGTGTGTTGCTTGTCTTTTGAGAAAGCAACAAAGAAATTAACTTCCACTTGCCACCACATGGAAAGTCTCTCAAATTCTTGAACTGATACATTTTGATATATATGGACCCATCAGACCTATATCCAACAAAAAAAGGTACATGATTAGCTTTATTGATGACTTTAGTAGTAGAACATAGGTGTATTTTTTGGCTGAAAAATCACAAGCTTTCATTACTTTCAGAAAACATAAGAATCAAGTTAAGAAAGAGACTGGTTTATCCATAAAAGGTCTTCGTACATATCATGGCATGAGTTCACATTACATGAATTCAATAATTTTTGCAACGAAAATGGTATCCAAAGGCAGTTAACAGCTCCATACAACCCTCAACATAATGGTGTAGCTGCAGAAGATTCAAACAATCATGAATATGGCTTGAAGTATGCTCTCGGGACAAAAATTGCTAAAAACATTATGGCCTAAAGCTATTAATTGGACAATTCACATTCTCAACAAGAGTACAATACTAGTTGTGAAGAATAAAACCCCAAAAGAAGCTTGGAGAGGATTCAAACCATCATTGTCTTACTTCAGAGTGTTTATTTGTATATCACACACACATGTTCCTAATTGTAAAAGAGCAAAGCTTGATGACAAAGTGTGAGATTTATTTTTCTTGGAGTTAGTGAGGAGTCAAAGTCATATAGATTGTATGATCCTATTTTTCAAAGAGAGATGTGGTGTTTGAAGAAGACAACATCTAAATTGAAGTAAACATAATGAGAAGTCTATTTTAGTTGACTTGAATTGGGATAATAATGATAATGATAATAAAACAAATGCAATAGTTGTTGCAAATGGAGATAGGCTGAAATTGATTAATATAACGATGAGAAGCAAGTCGTAAATAGATCAGGTGATAGGATCTAACTTGGGTGAAGAGCTACCTGAACAAAGAATGAGATAACAACCAACTTGGATGAGAGATTATATTAGTAGAAAAAGTTTATCAAAGGAAGAAGATGTAACAAATTTTGTCATGTTTACAACAAATGATCTAACTCAGTTTTGGAAATGGAAGGCAAAATGGATGCAAAGATCGAAACTATAAAAAAAATAATATTTGAAAATTAACAGAGTTACCTACCGAAGCAAAGAAGGTTGTTATGAAATGAATATATAATTTTCAATTTAAGTGAGAGTGTTAAAGTTTGTTAAGTCTTTAATTTGAGTTCTATTGTAGATTTAAATTGTTTTTCGTACTTTAAATATTTCAAGTTTGTTAATTAGAGCTTTGAATAATCCTATATTTTTGGGATTTAAATAATGTTTTTCTAGTTATTCTCTATTTAGTAGGTTGTAAGACGTACGTTGTAGTTTTTGTGTTTTTCTCTAAAGGCTATATATTAGCCATTAAACAATTATAGTGAATTTACAAAAAGAATGAGTTCCTACTAAGTTTTTATTATTTTATTTCTTAACAAATTAAATATAATTGATAAAATAATTATTTTAAAAAAGTATAATAAAATATGTAAACTAAAAGAGAATCTCTTTATTTATATAATATATAAAATAGTATAGAAGTATAGATAAATTTAAATGTTTAATATTTTTTATTCAATGTTCCACTTAAATTTGAATGCCATATTCTACGTACGAACACTGATTTGAATGGCTTCAAATCGAACCAATCTGTGTAAAAGAAACTTAGGGATTTCTTTGGTAGTATACCTGTGGCACTATCATTTATACCAGAAAATTGTGAAAATTTAAATCAAAAGCAAATTCAATTCGTGCTGCTCTCATTTTTAATCATCACTTTAGAAAATTCCTTTATGGTTTTTAATCCCCTCTGTTTTCTCCACAACATATTAAAATTTCGAAGAATATAATCATCAAGAGGTGATTCACGAGTCAAAAACAAATTTAATTTTCCCTGTAAGGTTTTCGAACTAATTTCTTCAGGATTCGTATGACTACTTTTTCTAAGACAAGTTTCATCCGACATGCTGGGAATAATGCAATTCATTGAGTAAGCTTGATACCAAGACAAATTGCTCTATTATAGTTTCAGCATATTTCCGAAATAACTCACTCCTCTTTTTTCTTATCAACTGAATGAATTAACTACGGGATTCCTTTAGAAATAACTAACTGTAATTTGTATGATTAATGTTAAAAAAATATACAATTAGCATAATCCTTTTGATAACATCACTTCCAAAAAAAAAATTATTTAATCAACATGGAAGCATTGGCTAAATGCAAATCTAATGATGGAACAACAGCCTGGACGATGGGAATTTGATTATGATCTGAACAAAAATATTGACACGGAATGGAAAGCAAATTATGGAGTGTGATTTGATTGTAGAACGCTAATGGCCAAGCTTACGCTTCTTGGACAATAGTCGTCTCTGCTCTCTTTCCTCTTCCTCTTGTATCAACCTAAGCTGCTCCTCATCCTCCTCTCTGGCGATTTTGGCACTGCGACACAATATTACACAAACTCATTAACCCTAAAAAAAATAAACTTCCTAAACCAAAAAGTGATAACCAGAAATTTAACTAAATACAAATAATCACATCACCGGCATTTATAAGGCAACAAAACAAAACTATGAAAAGACAGTTCTACGCTGCAGCAGATTATAAGAATCCTAACAAATGACTTCAGAACATTAGTTAAAAAAACAAGAGTAATTTTTTATCCTGAAAACACAACAACCATTCATCGTTTGTGTGCAAGGAAATATTTGATAGTACGTCTTCCTTAATATTTAAGGGTATTCGTTGGTATATCCTAATTAATAATCCTATAATTATCCAAATCCAATAACTACTACTAATGAATGTGTTGAATATTTTTCATTCCCGTTATTTTAAATACATTTTTCTCATTCAAGACTTTTTATAAAGTATAAAAGGATACTTACGAATATTAGCCTACACTTCATTCAAAAATAAAGCAACGAGCAACAGAGAAAAAGTAAATGTTGTGCAATTCACCAATAAATAAATAAATATATACGTGTTATACAATTATAGACATAAATTAGTTTCAGAGAAGATTCCATTATAGAAAGAAATTGAAGAGTAACTTTAATTCACATTGAAATACGGCAAAAACAGAACCATGCAGTACAAGTATGCATTCAGGCAGTTAAGTCAACGCAACTTGCAATGTGGTTCAAAGTTCATTGCCTAACACGACAGTTTTGGGAGAGAAGGAAAAGAGAGAATAAAAGATGAGGTTAGAGGTAAAGAAATTACTTCCGTAAAAAAAGTATCAAGAAAAAAAAAAGGAATGGATTTTTTTCTGTTTTTGGATGGTGTTTGAGGTTGCAGAAAAAGTTGTCTGGCGTATTGAGTAGAAAATTTAAATACTTAAGTTTGTGATTCAGTTTTGACAACTCAAAACACCCCAAAGGTTTTTCTTTTCAAGTTAGGTCGTTCAACTAAATAAACAACTGAAAGTGTGATTTGAATATGGTAGCAATTATCCGATTTCAATTTTAGGCTTAGAAAAACCAACCTCCTCCTTTCCTCCTTCATGATTTCATCAAAGCCAACCTCCATATCGGCATCGTCGTCCTCATCAACAAATTTATTGGGGTTGTAACTGCAAAAAATGCAACAAAATGATTATCTGACTATTCTAAATCATAAGTACTGAGAGTGGAACATTCTATCAAAACAAGCAACTAGATAAGAAATAATCCAATAATCAGTGCTAGGAAAACAACCACCAAGAACCAACTAAATCACCAATTCACATTAGAAACATTGCACAAACAATCCCAAGCAAGGTCTATTTAGTCAAACAGCATTCGGTATTGGAATTTCAACATTCCCAAATAAGAGTCAATAGCATGTCAAGACGAGGTGAATCAAAAAGTTTCAGACAAACTTGACTCTGCAACAATAATATTTTGTAGCTATAGATCTACCCCACTTTTCCAATCTGGGTCAGTCTGCACAGTCAAACAATTGAAACATGCATATTATGTAGCCTATGAATTCCTACAACAGCAACTTGCAAGCTTTAGGCATGTGAGAAAGTAAGTTCATTGTTTCTCATGTAATAGAAATGAAAACACAAGTTGCTAACATCTAATAGAAAACTTAGAAAGCTTACTTGAACATTGATCTGATCATTCTACTAACATCCATTTCATCCTCTGCCTCATCATCGCATCGTTTCCTCACTTTATTCTTAGGACGTTGATCTTGCAAATTAGATTGCTTTGGGATTTGTTTAAGTGGCTTATTTATCTATCAAGCAAGTGAACATAAATATGTTAACAAGGAAAACTATAGAACAAATTCAAAGGAAACAAAAATCCTTAACATGAGTGTGTCCATATTTATATAATAACATTACACCTGAGCTTTGGTTGATGCCACTGGTTGTTTTGATATCATTTTTGATTTATTCTGTTCTTGTAGGCTGTTTCTTTGTTCCAGACTCTGCTTTGGCACAGTTGAATGCAGCTTCGAAGAGAGTGGTTTCTGCACACCATTTACAGAGTGCACCTTTGAAGAGAGAGGCTTCTGAGCACCACTTGCAGAATGCAACTTTGAGGAGAGAGGTTTATGCACTCCATTTACAGGATTTTTCATATCAGGTGCTAATGATTTATTCCCCAAGGTACTAACAGGCATCTTTAAAGGACGAACCAGTCCATTCCCACTGTTACTACTAAGTTGTTTTCTAGAATCCACAGATGCCTTACTGTACCTGTTGATAGAACTTATCTTATAATTGGACCCTGATTTAGGAGCCAAATGACCAGGCCCAGTAACATGTTTTCGATTTTCATCACAGCCACGGCCAATCTTGCCACCATTGACATTCTTCCTAGCAACTTGACCTGACCGTGCTTCAACATCAGAAAAAACCCTGTAAGTTTCCCCAATTACACTATAGTATGTTCTAACACCCCTAATACTGCATAAAATTATAACCAAGCAATAAATTACCAGAATTATGTACAAGTGTTTTATGAGATGGGGTTTCTCTCTCAGGAGCAGCAAACTCCACATCATCAGACAAAAGAAACGAGTAATCTCTAGTAACCTTGAGTTTCTGGGCTTTAGCCTGTTTCTGCTAGAACACAACAATTCATCACAATCATTTCAGAAGATCGTAGATTAAAAGCTACAAGAGAAGCTTTATACAGTAGCCACAATACCTCACTGACTTTGGGTGGAATATTATGACGAACTGAGGAGTTCAATACACCCTTAGATACTTTATTTGTGTTTTTGTTCTGCAAACAGAATTATTATCAGAAAGCAACAATAGATACATCAAAGAACACCTAGCAGCTACTTATTCTTAGTAATGGGAAAAACAAGGAGCTAAGCTAAAGGCATTAAGGAAACAAACACATATCACTACTGCAGTTTGAATAACGCTAAAAAACATACAGGACAAATTAGAAAAAAAATAACTTAGTTTTGCGTTCACAGAAGCAGGGTATGCCAGTTCTCTGACCATTCTCACACTTCACTAGTAACTTCTAGGGGAGTTCCACAGTTGGATGTCAATCTCAAAGAACTTATCAACAGAGTTATAAATATATACATCAAAATAATTAATACACATACACAGAGACACATATTGAAACCTTCCAAACTGTTAGAGACCAAGAGGCTCATATATTAGAAGTATACTGAAGAAGACGGGTATTAGTCAGTTAAATGAGCAAGTGACTATTACTATTGTAACAACAATTATGAGTGGAGTCCTTTAGATAGAATTGCATAGGTGAGTGAGGGGAATTTGAGGAATATTGTATGAGAAACGTATTTCAGTTGTTTGAAGGAACCTCTTTCCTTGGCAGGACAATAAACTCTGATTTTTTTTCCTTTTCATTCCCTCTCTTACTGTTTTTTTAGGACCCATCAAGAACTCATTCAGACCTTCGTCTAACCATGTGATGGCAGGAAAAAGCAGGCAGGAATCAAATGCTATATTTCAACTAAGCAGTTTTTAGTGTTACTTTTTATTTCCTTTTATTTATTGGTTTAATTCTTGGTTACATTATTGAAAGGGAAACAAGTGCAGTTGCCAAATGACCCCAAACAACCAATATGCCAATGCATGAAATCACATTAAAAACACTTGACATATAATAATCATAACAGCTCAAAATGACGATTGCTTCTGCAATACAGAACTTAACAAAAAATACTGAAATGGAATACAAAAATCAAAGGCACTGAATACATACAGTGTGGGACGAGTTAGAAAGCCTGGATGATAAATGCTGGTTTTCTAGCAATGACTTGCTCTCTTGGATTACTCTCTGAGCAATAACTGGTTGAGAAGGGCCAAAAAAAGACCCATAACTGCAGCAACAAGAAAATTGAAACAATATTTTGAAAATGCTCCTGTTTTTACAATGTTATCAATGCTTAGCAACCACAGGCATATTGATGAAGAGTACAAAGCATGCACAGTTATTAGCCACACGAGTAAGAAGATGAACACAACACCTCAAAATTATAAGCTACAGGTTTGAAAATAACATACATATATTAATAGAACAAAAAAAAAACTAGGAAGAAAAAGACAAAGGCATTCATAAAACAAATTAAAAATAAGTGCTTAAAGATTTGTCTCAAAGTAGGTTTCAAACATGTGGGCACATAAGATATCGGGTTTATATTCTTGAAACAACCAACTTTATATAATTACCACCAAGAAAAAAGTAACTAAATGTTAGCATGCCCCAATGCAATCGTACACTATGGTACGTTAAGGTTGCAAATAAACTTGCTATCACAAGAAATTGCACTCTTTTAACTAGATCTCTAATGACTATTAATATGGGATGATTTATTAGAATTCAAACTCATCAAAGCCTTCCAATTTAAAGTTGCTTTGCAGTCATGACTATGTATATGCCTAACAGATGTTAAGAGTACTCACTTATCATAAGGAAGTTTACTCTTTCTAGTAGAATCTAAAAGGGAATTACTGTTCTCCTTTTTCATCTGCTTTCTAATCGATTCTTTCAACTTCTGCCTCAGTTCCAGGTAATGCAGTTCTTCCTTTGTTGGCTTAGGAGGTTCTTCCTCTACGTATTCTTCCTCGCCATCCTCTCCATATTCATCCCCTTCCTCATAATCATCGTAACCCTGTGGTTCTTGCAGAGAATAATTAGGAGACAAAAACGCTTCATAAAACAGCAAGCACACCGATTTAACTGAGGAACAAATAGTGGGAATCTCAGACCCGAAAATCACTTACATCTGTATCGTAGCCCCTCATCGCAGTTTAACGAAAAGAGTGAGAACCACTGCAACAAAACAACTTGACATTAAATCATAAATCGAATGATTGAACGAATGTAAATTGAGGTAAGATTCGAAGGTGAAATACTCAGCCACTGCAAGTGACAGTGTTAAAATAAGGACATAAGAAGCAACATGAACAAACCCAGTACTTTAGCGTCAAAATTTAAAGAAATTAGGGTTACGGAAAAATAATTTGCAAGAACCCAATAAACAAAAAAAGTATACGCCTGATTTTCCCCCCCAACTTGGCACACACGAGGAAGATCAACTGACGAATATGAAAATTGACGTAGCCAAAAAAGCATGAACGACAACAATTCTTACGTTGATATGAATTTGGGTGGGAGATGGTAAGCAACATAAGCAAAAATGGGAATAGTGGAATGAAAAACTGAGGTTATGGACGTAAGAGAGGGAATTGAATGGTGGAGAGTTGAGAAAGAGAAGGGAATAGAGGAAGCATACCTTGTGCAGTGCTGAGTGTTGTGATAATTGTTGATTAGCGCAAAATGCAGAGGATTTTGAAAGGGAGGGAAAGGCGAGAGGAAGGTCTTTCACATTGTGGTTCCAGAAATTTCCATTTCCTTCCACGCCCCATCCTCATCGCACCACCTTGGCCCACCCATAACCAAACAAATTATGATCAACTCAAATTACCTTTTTTTTCAACCTAAAATATATAATTAACATAAATTACATAATCATTACCACATATAAATAAAACCAAAAAAAATAAAAAGAATGTAAGATCTAATACCTCTTAATCTTTCCTTCTTTCTTTCATTTCTTTAAAAACTTAACTTTTTTTCTTTCTTCCATAACTTGGATTTGCTACCAATGTATTAAAACTCTTTTTTAACTTTTTTTTCATATATTTATAAATCTAATTTTTTTTAAATATAATGATTTATTCTCATTTATTATTATCTAACAATAATATATAACTGCATTTAAGAATATCTTACCATAACTAATCATATCTCAAAACATTACTTAATTTGTAAGAATATAACAACATATAATTATATCAATTAATATCTAACAATACTTTATAATATTTTTTCAATTAAATAATTATTCACCAAATCTTCTTTTTTTTAATAAATCTTTTAAATTAAAATTAATTCTTTAAATTATAACTAACTAACTATTTTATCTTTTATTTAAAATTCTTAATCATATTTATATATTCTTTTAATTATTAAAATTTTAATGATATCGTATTCTCCCACCAAAATAATCGAAACATGAAGATAAGAGAATAAAAAGTAAATAACTCACGTTAACCATCCAAAAGACTTCAACCAGAGGAATATCTTTCTTCAACGTGAATTATACCTCTCTAATTTCTTTATATTTATTTGATTTCCAGCTAAAAGAAATTGTCACATTTATATTCCAAGTTTCGGACAATTAAGGAAAATAAATAAATAAAATTAATTAGAGAGTATATTTTGTAAAAACTAAATTATATAGTTAGCAGTTGATAAATCAATTTCTACATTATAAATTAAAATAAATTCTTAACTTAAAAAGTTTTGAGTTGATAAGGTAATTTATTAATTATAAATGTTAGGTAACTGGTAAATTAGTTAGTAAATACAATGATTAATAGTATTTTGGTCTTTTTTCTATTTTGTTAACGTGAGACTATTTCTTTTAGTGTTCAAAACAATTCTAATTTTCGTAATTTATATTTAATATGGTTTTATTATACACAAGTTTTATTATATAAATAAAAGTTATGTTTTATAGGAAAAAATATATTATGTAATTATAATCTTAAATTGTTTTAAAAAATAAGTAAATTATTATTGAACTTTTAATAATACTTTAATTTATATTTAAAAAATTGTATTTCTTTCATTTACTTTCATAATTTTACATTTATATTATTTCTTAATTTAAACTACTTGTTATATTGCATTTCTTTTTCACAATTTTCATGGGATATAACTTTTTTGCAATAAAACATCAATCAGTTTAATTTATAATGTTAAAAAAAATTTAAATTTAAATAATTTAAAAAAATTATATAATCTAACGAATACTAAAATTATTACATTAGTTAAAACAATATTCAATACTTCATATAAACATTTTTTTCTTTTTACTTTGATCTTGAACCGAAACCATTTAGATTCTAAGATTCCAAAATTGAGCCATTGATGATTGACATCAGAATCGATCGAAGTTGACGAGGCCCGGTAGGCATTATAATTCTAGTGGCGACGAGTAAAAGCTTAAGGAGGTGAAAAAATGAAGAAAATTGCAAATGAAGACTTGAATGTAAACTGCATTCTTTATAAAGACTTGAATGAAATGTTAATCTGAACCAACCAAACTACCATATTATTCTAAGGCGACATTTTTTCTACCATCCTAACATCCCATCCTACATCCCATCCAAACATCATTGTCTCAAAAGATTGGACCTGCGGCGAGAATCTCTTCTGTCAGGTTGTTGTTGCCCTTGCCAATCTTGTGGCTGGTGAAGGTTTCAAAATTTTTCTTGAACAATCCAGCCAACTTCAGTAGCGTCTCCTTGTAGGCCTTCTTGTCTGACCACTGCAATCGATAAAAAAGACTCCAACGTTAGAAAAAGACCGTGTCAAAGGAGAGAATAAAAAGGTACATAGCTCTAGGATCACTAACTGTGTTCACTGGGTCCAGGATTTCAGAAGGTACACCCTCCACTTCGGTGGGGATCTCAAGCCCAAAAATTTCAGTCTTCTTGTACTCTGCATTCAGGAGACTTCCGGAGTGAATAGCATCAATGATTTTCCTTGTGTATTGGAGCTTAATACGACTCCCTTGACCATAGCTGCAGTTTGACATATGCGAAAACTGGTGAGTTCTAGATTTCGTAGGGTACAAATTGCAAGACTTTTAGGATCAGAGAGAAATTCAATTTCAATGTTATAATTACACACCTGCCAGCAGACCAACCAGTGTTAACAAGCCACCCAGTGGCACCATGTTTCTGCATCTTTTCAGCAAGCATTGCTGCATATTTTGTAGGGTGTAGCATAATAAATGCTGCACCAAAACAGGCCGAGAAAGTTGCCTGTGGCTCCTTTATACCGTCCTCTGTGCCAGCCACCTGAAGTTGTTGCAAGTAAAAGATGGTTAGAATTACAGAAGAAACAAAATAACAAATAAATAGTAAGGTAGGAATAGGTAGTTTTTTGAAACATTACCAAAGCGGTATATCCGCTGATGAAATGGTACATGGTCTGGGCCAGGTTCAACTTGCTCACAGGTGGTAGTACACCAAATGCATCACATGCCAAAAGTATGACATTCTTTGGGTGAGGACCAACACAAGGTAACTTTGCATTTGGAATGTATTCAATGGGATAAGCAGCACGAGTATTTTCTGCAAAACAATTGTAATGCAATGATATTAATTATCATCAGGGATGTCTTGTAATGGATGATTACAACATAAATCTAGACGCAGCACCCAAAGATCCCCATCAAGTTTTGTCCTCTTGCTTGATTAAAGCAATAACGTTAATGTTCAATTGTTTATCTGTCATATGCTTGTCAATTCATTATTCAATTCCTTCCTTATCACTTCCGTGTTTGAGGAGGTTAATTTTAAGAAATGGCATGGTCTTATATATAATAGGAATAGATGTTGCTTCTCAATTACATCTTGCGAGTATGAGGTCAGCTGTTTCATTGGCAACACCATGCACAGCTAAGTCCTATTGCTGTCAGCTTAAATTAATCGGAGTCAACCTCTAGAAAAGATAATATCTTACCGGTAACCGATTTGTCAGAGTAATCAACATCGCGATCATGCTCATCAAACACCACGTTTTCCAACACTGCCAATCAATCGGAAGAAAAAGAAAAGAAAGTCAAAATGCATTACATATTTAGGAGTGATTAAATTAAACAAGTTAAAGTGAGTGCGAGATTGATACATACCTGTGCCAAACCTGATTGCATTCCAAATATCAGGCTCCTTCTCCCGGGAGAGATCAATGCATTTGGCATAGCAACCACCTTCAATGTTGGAGACACCATTCTCACCCCAACAGTGTTCATCATCACCGATCAAATACCTATTATGGTCGGTAGAAAGAGTGGTCTTTCCAGTACCTAAAGGAAAGAGTATTGATAAAAAAGGGACCCATTAGAAAAAGAGACAGAAGAAGGTAAAAGAGAGATCCAAGTATATAATATATGTAAGAAGAGAAGCAGGGGAGTATTATTGAGCAGGGCTGAATAAGGGAAGGCAGGGTAGGGTGTGTGGAGCCACATTATACCGATGCATCCTTTGATGGGGCAATACTATACCTGAGAGTCCAAAGAAGAGAGCAACATCCCCATTTTTGCCTATGTTGCATCCAGAGTGAAGGGAGAGGATTCGACGCATAGGCATGAGATAATGCATGACACTGAAAAGACCCTTCTTCATTTCCCCGGCGTATTGTGTGCCGAGTATGACCATTTCCTTCCTAGAAAGATTTAGATCTATGCTAGTGGAGGATGTCATGTAGTGAGTATAACGGTTACACGGGAACTGTCCAGCATTGTAAATAGTGAAGTCCGGAGTACCAAAACTCTCCAGCTCTTCGGGAGTGGGACGGATACACCTGTCACCCACCCAGTTATCCAATTGTACACTATACTAAACTCACATGCACACTACTTGGGGGGAACCTCTTCCTCCATTCAGCAGGGATGTATATATTATATCACAATAAATTAAGGCTTTCAACGTTAGGGCACTTATCTGGCGGGCTTATACCTTTTCTCTGGATGGATGAACACACAAACAATTGCAATGCTAAATTATTCTTTAATTTTCACTTACATGTTGTGCATGAACAATGAATGGTAAGCTCTCGCAGAGACAATCCGGACTTTGATTCTGTTCTCCAGGTCCCAGTTCAAGAATTGGTCATTCACGAACACCTGTCCATCACCAACTTACTTAGAATATAGCACTTCTTTAAGCAACAAATCTTTCATTGACTTAGACATCCAAATAATACATTCTTATTCGTTGGATTCTCCATCCAGATAAGATCACACATGATATTCTGTAAAAGTATTTTTATTGTTCAAGCAAAGAATTAAACAATTGCTTAAAAATTCTCCTCCATCATCTTCGAATTCATGGAATGATCGTAGATTTAGTCAGCTTGTGACCCGAACTGGTGTGTAAAACATGAATTGGATGACAGTCAAGTTTTGTTTATTTCGAACAAACCTGGCCTCAATTAGTAACGTGTGGGATTCAATTTTTAGGTTGAGATAAGTAAATTACCGTAAATATTTATTCTTTCAAAACAAAATTATCATAAAAAAGATCTATTTTTGGAAGTTCAAATGATAAATGTACTGACAAAAGAGTAAAGTTTTTGTACAGTGTTACTTAATCTATTTTCTTCCTAATCAACACCATAATCAGCCGAATTGTATATACTGGTGGTGGGGAGATAATATAAGAGGTAAAATGAACAGTTGGATGCTTTTCTAACGGAAGTAATCAATTCTTCACTACCATAAAAGGGAAATGCCACTCACATCACAGGCTTTGGTGCTCTGTATGGTGAAAGAAAAAGCATATATGCTTATTCGTTCACGAAGCCTGAGGCTGGATAATGATTTTCTGACTGAATGCAACAATTAGGATGCAAAATCACCACCAAACTAAGCAAGTAGGAAACACGATTCAATAACCCAATTCCAAGTAAATGACAGAAACACATGAAAACAGTGTCGTGTTATATAAGGAATACACGAACTTTTCGCCCACTTGGACAAAACGACAACCTAAGCCCAATCCCCACGTCACCTTAAAAGCTAAGATGAGATATACCATGTTTTCTCTAATCACCATGGACCGTTCTTTTAAAATATTAATTAAAAAACATAACCACGTTTGTCTAATAAAATTTAATCACTGAGTGAGTGTGCATATCATCCCATCCCATCTGTCATGTATGTATGGTAATTAAAGAAAGGAGAAATTACCTTGTCCAAGGAGTTCAAGTAATCAACGGCTCTCTCTCTGTTCACCATGAAAGTGTGCTCGTCCATCTCGATGTTAGGGGAACCCCTGTAGAATGCAAAATTTGGCAATTTCGTGTGTCATAAAGACAAAGAAAACATAACAAAAAATAGAACGTGACAGAGATTTATAAGCCGCAAATATAATTCCACATAAATTGGTAGCTGTTTAAACTTAGCACTCACTTTCCCCACCAAAGCTCATTCTCAGTCAGATCGTCCTTGACGACGCGCTTGTCCCTCGGAGAGCGACCTGTTTTGGCCCCTGAAAGTGTTGCCAATGCCCCCGTGGCAGTGATGAATGATCCTTTCTCATACTTGATCGCTTGCTCGTAAAGTTCTGCACCGAAAAACCAAACCGCGTTGAATAAACCAAACACTGTTTACAAACTTCTATGAATTAATTATCATGAAAACTTTAGTCAGATAAATTTCTATTAAACAAGATATTCATGGGATTTTGTCACGTCTATAGCATGAAGAGTGCGCTCAACGTTCCTATCATTAGGAAATTCTTCAAAATTTTGTCGGCCACAAAAGCATTGGACTTTTTAATTGATTAAATTAAGTTAAATAAAAGTTGCCGGCAGTATTGGGAATAATTAGTATTTGAAGGCAGATTGACCATAGTTTTTTTATCTGGTACATATATGCCCTCACCAATTTTACTAATCAAATTTATTAAAACTTAATTATCTAAATAACGAAAAAAATGAATATACAATAAAACGTTAGGGTTGGCTTGACTAGTTCAAAAACATCATCGACGGTGTTGTTCTAATTTGAACTTATTTTTTCCCGTACAACGCAAGTACAAAATTGATGATAAAGCATGTAGCTATCAGGGTAAGAGTGACATCGATCAAAAGTGATAATTGAAAAGAGGAACACGACTATGTCCGGTGTAAGTAACATAGGAAGGGGACTACGTGGCCTTAATGATAATGTCAAAAAGGGAGAAAAGTCTCATCATCGTAAAAAGCATCGGTATATAAAGGTTCATCGAGAAGAGGAAGTACCAGCAGGGGAGAGATTGTAGAGGACATGGGTGAATTTCAGAGCACTGTCGCTGACAGCAATGGTGGGAGTGACATGATGGTGCACGTGAGTAACCTTGGTATCTGCCTTCCTAGCTGGGTCTCCCTTCACCAGTTGCGGTCCCGTTTCTCTGGTCAGTGACGCCAGAGATGCACTGTTTCAACAACAGATCAGAACATCATTCACAGTTTTAATTTTAATTTCACATATACACACAATGTAAAACTCAAGTGCTCGCCACCGCACTTAGATCGGTCCCACTCAAATAAACTCAATTGAATAAATCATCAAACTCCTGGCCACCGTCTGATTCACCTTACTTTCTTAGTCAAGGCTTTATGTTACACGTAACAACCGGGTCCCACAACCTTTCTCCTCGCATTTATTCAAATTCTGTCTTAAAACAGATTTTCCGCCGGGCCATGTTCTTCACTGTTTGTTTCTCCACAATATTTTAATTATAAATATAAATAATAAAGAAGATTTACTTCGGAAACAAATTTCGTCACTAAGAAAAATAAAATATAATATAGAGAAATGGATGAAAATATATATTATAAAATTTTACAAAAATAATAAATCTTGTAATTAATTTATTTATTAGACGCGGCTTCATAGATATTTTGTACGAGTTTCACTCAAATAATTTGTTAAAGTGATGCTCCAATTCAAAAAGTCCTTGTTAAACTGCATCAGTTTTTTTTTTTTTTTTAAAGTTAATAGTTGCTTAGTAGGAAATACACGTAAGAATATTGTGTGCAGATAGATATGAAAAAAAGAAGAAGCGAAACGGTCTTTTTTTCTTGTTTCGTCTTCCTTATTTTCGGACACCACAAACGTTGTAAATGTGGGAAGAAAAGTCTTATATATACCTGATGGACTGGAGTTGCTGCTTATGACGATCTTCCTCCGAAAGGGTAGCGAAGGGAGCCTGAGACCCCGTAACGGGTGTGGTGGGTGCAGACCTCTTCCTCTGCAGCGAGTGAAGCTCGTCAATAGTCTGCGCCTTCACGGTGGGAACGCTGTCGTCGTGACAAATCCCGTTATGCTTCTTGTGTGTCTGAATCTTGGCCAATCCGTTCTTAGCTGTCCCGTTACCATTTGCAACGCTGCCATTCCCGTTGGATGCCATCTTAAGCTTTTGTCAATGGAAAAATTAAAGGAAATTAGGAACAAGATAAAAATAAGGCACAGTAAAGCCTGAGACAGACATGCACGTAGGGTTGAAGATGAAAGATGAAAAGCAAAGGAACATTGAATAAGAAGGTGATCGAAACAGAGAAAGAAAAGAGTACCAGAGGTTTGGAGGTTGGCTATACGTAAACGAGGAAAGCTAGAACAGAAGGACAATGAAGTGCAACTTTTTGTGAGAGTCAGGGCAGAAGTTGTTGGGAATGGGATGGGAAATTTACAAGGATGAGATGGGCGTTTTATAGGCTTCAGTGGCACCATATCTTGACCGTACTTGAGTGAGTAACCATGGTTTAGGATAACCATGGTTAGATCCTATCCCTAGCCACGGCACGGCTTCAGCGGTCAAGTGGCGAAAAAGTAAATTTTCTATATTTTCTAAATTTTGTAAATTTAATAATGGAGGAATTGGAGAGATATTAGGTCCATGAGAGTAGAGATAGTTATCCTCTGCTCCTCCTATCCGCACTAGCCAACACTCTTCCTCTTCTCTCATTAAACACCTTTTAATTCATTTTTAATGTCCTTAAAATAACATTTATTCTTATCTTTCACATAAAACAAGATCATTAATTCAGTGTCTTGATACAAATAATACAATTACTTATTTGACTAATGATAACAGAAAACATATTTTATTTTATAAATATCCATAGCTATTATGTATATAACATATTTATTTATTTATTTAATGGAAACATTACTTGATGGAGGATTGGATTAATTTAATTTAAACTAAAAGATATGTATGATGAGTTTTTCCATGAAATTCACATGAGAATATTAATAAAACATCAACTCAACTCACTCATTTTTATTATTATTTCCAACTCATAATAATAAAACGATATGTTTATTTTTCTTTTTTAATGTTCTCATTTCTGATAGAGTAATAATGTCTCATAACTATTTCATAGTGTCGTCAAAATAGGTTGAAACTCGTTGGCTCACCACGGATTTGAGCCGGGTTGAGTTGAAAAAAAATATGAAAATTTTGATGCGAGCCAATTTTGACCCAGCTCGCTAAAAACTCGGCTCACCCGAGTTGAACCTGTGGTGAGTCGGGTTGGCTCACCATCCTACCTATTTTTTTTTATTGAAATAAAATTAATTCAATTAATTATTCAAATCCTATTATTTTTATTAAAATCAAATTAATTAAATTAATTATTCAAAACGCACAACCTTTACTTTGCAGTAGAGCTTATCATGCTGCGTTGTGTTGTTGTCTGCTATATATCTTTGTTAACGGTTATATGTAGTTTATTGATTAAATGGTTATGTATGTCTCATTAAACTAAATTGGAAAAATTTTATGCTTGATAGCTTAGAATATATAACAATAGAGTTCTTTTGTTTCATTTTCTTTTATATCAATTGGTTAAATTATTACTGTTTCAATTTGATCGATTAAAGTAACATGTTATAAGAATCTCAGAAGAAGAGGATGAAAAAAAATTAAGTGAACCAATGAGTCAACCCGTTTAACCCACTAACCCGTGGTGGGTCAGGTCGGGTTTAAATTTTTTCGGTTCGCTAATAAATGAGCCGAGTTGGGTTGACTCACTAGTGGCCAACCCGTGGTGGGTCAGGTTGGGTCGGGCCTGATTACTCGTTTTGAAAGCTCTATTATTTCATAATACATTAAAACGGTAGAAAATTAATAATTAATTAATTATTTTAAACGAAGTCTATATTATTTGTGATAAAATGGAATATAATTATATAATTGTACAAGTTTTATTATATAAATAAAAATTATGTTTTAAAAAGTATATTACCATATATTATAATTTTATTTTTTTAAAATAATTAAATTAGTATTACAAATTTATATTTAATTTTTTAAAAGTTTTATATGTTTTTTTATTTGAGTAAACTATTTTATTTAATTCAATTTATGTAGTGAATATTAAAAATTTTATTACTTAATTTTTTCTTGTTTTTTCTATTTACAAATTATTGTGTATAATTTTCATATTGTGGAATAAAATGCTTATTACATTGATTTGAATATTATATCTTTTACGTGGATCAAACAATCTCATCTCATAAATTAATAGTCTCTAGTTTGTTGGTTTTACTAAATAATTTTCAAAATTTATTTTTAATTGAGAAATTATGAAAAATAATTAATATAAAAGTTAATAAATTTGTTATAATAATTTTCACAAAAATATTATAAACTATTTTACGCTTTCACTATGGGGAAATTGTTTTGCAATTCTAATTGAAAGACAATAAAAATACAAACACGACTAAAATTTACATATAACATTTGTTCTGTATTAAATTCGGTGTAAGAAAATGAAATAAAGACGTGTTTAAAGATGGGATGCTTTGCGGACAACTTCATCTACATCTGATGTGGCGCTACGTTTGCGCAATTCCAACCTACCATGACTAGGTAACCAGGATGTCCATCCCATGATTCCTATAATTAGCAAAATTCATGAACGTTTTCCTTTTGACAACTATTTAAATATAATTTAATTCTTTTTATTTATAACACCCAATTCTCACGATATAGTATCCACGCGTTCTTTCAATGTATGTTTATATGTAAAATAAAAAAATGAGTTTGCTCCAAACATAATTCTATTGGATTATTCGTAATCCTGTCATTTATTTATAATTATAAGGATTAAAAGATAGACAGGAATAAAATTACTATTTTATAGAATACATTATTATAAGACTTATAAATAGAAAAATTATTATTTGAATTCTTTTGTATTAAATCATCAATTCTTTAAAAGTATTCATTTCAATTTTACTTTTTTTTCTGAGAAATCATTTCATTTTTTTTTAAATCAAAGTCCATCCTAAAATAAGATATACTAATTTTGTCCAATTATAATTTTCATCAACTTTTTATTCTTTATTTGAGTCATCAGTAATGCAAAACATATAAATTATGACCACATTTCACGTCAGTTTAAAAAAAAATCGATGTGAAATAAAAACACAATGATATAATTATAATTACAAATACATATTTACATTAGTTGATTCTTGAACTGATGTAATAAAAGGATATTACATCAGTTGTCTTGTGAACTAATGTTATATATTAAATATACTACATCAATTAGTTTAGGAAACTAATGTAGTATGTTTTCAAATTAAAAAAACACATACTACATCAATTAAGACTAAGAACAAAATTTTCATATTCACATTGCTTATATATTTCACACTTATCTTTTCACGCTTCGTCTTCTACATTTCAACCTTACTCCATGACAACATCTTAAAGCTTTTTTTCACTTCATTTTCTCCTTTGTTCTCACTATTTTTTTTTTGGTTTCTAGTGTTCTTGTTGTTTATATTATGGTTTTCAAGTGCTTTGAATTTTCCCTTTTCGTTGTTTGTGATCCACTAGTGGAGCCTCTCTTGTGATCCATTTTTTGGAGCATCTCTCGCTATCGTCGCAACCACATTCGTGGAGGGTTTCTCGTTAAAGCTTGTTTCCTATCTCACTCTGTCTCTCATCGTTGCTTGTTGCCTCTCTCGCTCGTGCCGTCACTTACCCCCTTTCTGAAGGATTTAGACAGCAATTATTATAATAATCAAGGCCACAAGTATGTTATTGCTTCGATTATTTGTATAACCGAGGAAATATCCTTTTCAAGGGTTAAAATGTGAGAAAATGTAAAACAATATCCACTTATTGATGTACGTTTGGCAAGTGTACCAATCGTAATCGTAGTAACAAAATATCGTCCTCTGGGATTGAATGAGTTGAGTACCAGTTTACTAACTTACTTAATTTTGAGTGATGAAATTTATCCAGTGAAATGATGAACATAAACAAGTGATGGAAATTCAAATGATATAAACAATGTTAGAGAATTGATTTCATACCTTTTCATATAATTTCCTCCCCTTTTCAATCGATGTGTAAATTATAATTATCCCCTTGAGTTTATTTAGAGCTTGTTTACCCCTAATCCCTTAGTAGGCAAACGTATCCCTTGAATTTGAATCCCCAATCCCTTAGGCCAATTACAAATTCAACAAGATCATGAAAAACAATCATATCTCAATTCAAACTAACTAGTCCTGCCCAATTTCCCAATTGTGACAGTATCTAATATGTTCTATTTATAAACGCAAGCAATTCCCAATCTCCCAACTGTGAAACTGCTCATAGAATAGACATTAAAACATAAATAGAACACTGGGATAATTAAAATGAACTTAACATCAATTGAAAAAGGTTCAGAAAATATAATCCAAAGCACTACATCAATCTACTAACAAAAGGAAATTTAGTTCTGCATAATGGAAAAGAAAAATCAAAAAGCCAAAAAGTTCCGCAAAAAGTTCCAAAAAGAAGATGAAGAAGAAGAGCCCCTTTGTTGTACGTGAATCCCTATTTGTCTCCCCCTTCCACGTGTTTTCATTCCTCCCCCATCATTTCCACCAATTCCTCCTTTTTAGGAGAGTGGTTTTCCTTTTCCCTAACTTCCTCCAATTTTCCTTTAATTTAATCTCTTTAAATCAGTCATAAAAAAGATCAATAACTGCTCCTGGAAACTTTCACAGCCCATGGAAAACTCCCCACTCTGCCTGTGTTCTTCTCTGCTTTAATTCTGTTTTTTTACGTGAATCCACAGATTACTCCACAGGTTGTGGGAACTTTCACAGCACAGTTGTTGAACTTTCTGTTTTGCAACTCCATTTAGAAGCAACATCCACAGGTTGTGAGACTGTTCACAGCTTGGTTGTTGAACTCTCTGGTTTCATCTTGGTATCTTGTACATCAATTCTTCCCAAATTGTGATTTTGGCACTTAGAATCATCAATCTACAATAAAAACACAAAATGCCAATGTATGATCCGAAACAAAGATAATCCATGACTAAATCCTTCAATGAATGCAATTATGCATGCAAATGACCTAAACTAAGACATGAATGCAATTACATTTACTCACACATCAAAATACCCCATGCTTAGACGTTTGCTTGTCCTCAAGCAAAGAGAATGCAACTAACACAGAATGATTATGCACGCAGAATGATATAAAACCTAAAGGGAAACATACCATCTCATTTCAAGTTCAGTTCAAACAATGATATTCCTCAAGCCCATACTTCACAAAATTTCAAGCATAATGACTAACTGATTGGGACCCTAAGTGCAATTACTGAATTGAGGTATGACACAAGACATTAAGGCAGATAATATTGGACATTTTAGTGTCTTGAAAAAGATTTACTATTAGGTTCCTCACTTAGAAAACACTTACCTGCCAACTAAGCATGGATCTTCCACTCATTTTGTCTTTTACTTGCCACACTCAGTCTCAAAGGAGTGTCTCTTCCCCAGTAACATATAGTCTCAAAGGGGTGTCAAATTATTCACTCAATATTTTTGTTTTGGTTTTTTTTTTTTGTTTTGTTTTTTTTTTTAGTTTGTATTTAAAATTGGACAGACAATTCTCCAGTAACCAAGTGCAGTGAGTGTCACCATAGAAACCTAACAGAAAATATTTTCTATCTTTTCCCCAAATATTATCTTCCATTAGTATCTTAGTGTCAAATCTCACTGTGTAGTGTGTGAAGTTTCCCAACAAGCAATCAGCAATCTATTCACAATGTGCTTAGAAAATATCATTGTTCAAAACATAGAACGCAAAGCTAAAATGATACATTTCCATATAAACGTTAAATGCACATGCAAATGCAAAATGGAAGATGTCATACATACAAACACCCTAAGCCTACATATTTACAAAGTCCCCAATATATGGAAAGTAAAAAAAATATACAGGGGGTTAGAACTCACAAGATTAATGATGACTAGAGTTGAGCTTGGTGAGAACTTCTTGTAAGAGTTGTTCCACTTTCTGCTGATGAAGAATTTGATTGTCCCTAAATTGGATGAACTCCTGATAATGTAGGATTTGTTGTGCTTTGAGTTCAGTAAGGGACTGCTAGATATGAGCAAGAGTGTCAGTCGTAGAAGGCCGAGGAACTGGAGGTATGTGAGATGACGGTTCTGGATCATGAGGAGGGGAATTTTGGCGGTGCTATCGTCTTCGTCCGCATTGAACGTCGCAGTGGCACAGTGGGTCGCCGCATTGCAGGCACGATGGGCTGCGGTGGTTGGCGGCGTTGGCGTGTCATCGTGCCGGTGGCGGATTTGCTGCCGGAATTTGGCTGGAGGAAAATCCTAAAAAATTTAGGGTTTTTCACTTTTTGCAGATGGGTTCGAATGAGGTACACTATCTTCAGCCCCTTTATGCACTTCTTCTTCAGTTTTTTTTTTTTTTTTTTTTTTTTTTTTTTTTTTTAAATAAGAAGAACTAAGGACCTCCAGTTTTGGCAGCACCATGTGATGCTGTGAATGAAACAGTAGACCTATTTTTGTCATAATTCCCTCCCAAATACAACTTTAACCTTTGACCATTTACTTTAAAGCTCCTCTCAGCATGAAGGTCAGAGATTTCAATTGTTCCAAAGGGAAGAACTTTTTGAACCACAAATGGACCTGACCACCTAGATTTGAGTTTTCCAGGGAACAATTTAAGTCTGGAATTATACAATAGAACTTGTTGCCCTGGGGTAAACTCTCTCAGCACAATTTTTTTATCATGCCATTTTTTTGTCCTTTCCTTATAAATCTGGGCATTCTCATAAGCTTGCAATCTAAATTCATCTAGCTCATCCAATTGAAGCAGCCTTTTCTCACCTGCAGTCTTCAAATCAAAATTTAGCAATTTAATGGCCCAAAATGCTTTATGCTCAAGTTCCACCGGTAAATGACAAGATTTTCCATACACCAACTGATATGGTGACATTCCAATTGGAGTTTTAAAAGCTGTTCGATAAGCCCAAAGTACATCATCTAGTTTCCTTGACCAATCTTTCCTAGATGAGCTTACAATTTTTTCCAAAATTCTTTTCAACTCCCTATTAGAAACTTCCACTTGTCCACTGGTTTGGGGATGATAAGGGGTAGCTATTTTGTGTCTCACACCATATTTGCCCAAAAGTGATGCAAATTGCTTGTTATGGAAATGTAAGCCCCCATCACTAATGATTGCTCTTGGTACCCCAAATCTGGAAAAAATTTGTTTCTTGATGAAAGAAATCACCACCTTGGCATCATTTGTTGGTAACGCAGCAGCCTCTACCCACTTAGATACATAGTCCACAACAACCAAAATGTATTGGTTTGAGAAAGAGCGTGGAAAGGGCCCCATAAAATCTATTCCCCAAACATCAAAAATCTCCACTTCAAGTATGTTGTTCATGGGCATCTCATGTCGCTTGGAAATATTGCCAACTCTTTGACATCTATCACAGTGTTTCACAAAACTATGGGCATCTTTAAAAAGGGTAGGCCAATAAAAGCCACTTTGCAACACTTTAGAAGCTGTTCTCTCAACTGAAAAATGCCCCCCATAATTTGACCCATGACAATGCCAAAGGATGTTCTCAAATTCATTTTCAGGAACACATCTTCTGATCATACCATCTCCACATCTTTTGAACAACAAGGGGTCATCCCAAAAATAGCTCTTGGCATCATGCATGAATTTTTTCTTTTGCTGAAAAGTAAGGTCATTTGGAATTATACCTCCTGCTTTAAAATTAGCAAAATCTGCAAACCATGGCAAGGAAGTAATGGCCATCAACTTTTCATCTGGAAACTCCTCTGCAATAGGCTTGATGTCCTTATTCCCTTCTTCAAGCTTCAATCTTGAAAGGTGATCTGCCACCAGATTTTGCTTCCCCTGTTTATCTCGGATCTCCAAGTCAAACTCTTGTAATAAGAGAATCCAACGTATTAGTCGTGGCTTGGCATCCTGCTTAGCAAATAGATATCTCAAAGCAGCATGATCAGTGTAAACAATGACCTTTGACCCAACAAGATAGGATCGAAATTTATCAAATGCAAACACTACTGCAAGCAATTCTTTTTCAGTCGTGGCATAATTCTTTTGAGCTTCATTTAACACTCGACTTGCATAATATATCACATGAAACACTTTTTCTTTTCTTTGTCCTAATACAGCACCCACAGCATAATCACTTGCATCACACATCAATTCAAATGGTAAAGACCAATTAGGTGCTGTCATTATAGGAGCAGAAACAAGTTTTTCTTTTATAGTTAAAAATGCTTGCATGCATGCATCATCAAACACAAAAGGGGTTTCTTTTTCAAGAAGATTAGTCATAGGCTTTACTATCTTAGAAAAGTCTTTGATAAACCGCCTATAAAAACCTGCATGACCTAAGAAACTTCTTACTCCTTTTACATTCACTGGAGGAGGTAATTGTTCTATTACTTCCACTTTTGCTTTATCAATCTCAATGCCTTTTTCAGAAATGTGATGACCAAGAACAATTCCTTCTCTTACCATAAAATGGCATTTTTCCCAATTTAACACTAGATTAGTTTCTTGGCATCTTTTTAACACTAAGGTTAAATTAGCTAAGCAAGAATCAAATGAAGAGCCAAATACAGAAAAGTCATCCATAAAGATCTCAATGCAATTTTCAATCAAATCAGAAAAGATGGAAAACATACACCTTTGAAATGTTGCAGGTGCATTGCAGAGACTGAATGGCATTCTCCTATAGGCAAAGACGCCATAGGGACATGTAAATGCTGTCTTTTCTTGATCTTCAGGGGCTACTGCTATTTGGTTGTAGCCAGAGTACCCATCTAGAAAGCAGTAATATGCATGCCCCGCCAATTTCTCCACCATTTGATCTATGAATGGAAGTGGAAAATGGTCCTTTCTTGTGGCTTGATTCAGTCTTCGGTAATCTATGCACATCCGCCACCCTGTGACTTTTCTTGTAGGAATGAGCTCATTGGCTTCATTGATCACCACTGTCATTCCTCCTTTCTTGGGTACAACATGAACAGGACTTACCCACTCACTATCAGAAATTGGGTAGATAATTCCTGCATCTAGCAATTTGATTACTTCTTTCCTTACCACTTCCTTCATAGTCGGATTGAGCCTCCTTTGTGGTTGCCGCACAGGTTTGAAATCCTCTTCCAAATAAATTTTATGCATGCACACAGTAGGACTAATACCTTGCAAATCATCAATTTTCCACCCAAGGGCAGATTTATACTCCCTCAGCACCCTTAAGAGTTTATCTTCTTCAGTCGAGGAAAGCTCATTGCTCATAATTACTGGATTCAGCTTTTGCTCATCAAGGAACATGTATTTAAGGTGAGAAGGGAGTTGTTTCAATTCCACCTTGGACGTTTCTACTCCTCCATCTTCACTCTTGTGTAAATCTTCTATTCCTCTAGTGGAATTGAATATTGGCTTCAGCACTTCCAATTGATGAGCACACTTCACCACCTCTTCATCATTAATTTCTCTTTTCAACTCCTTTGCTTCCATTCCTGACAGTAGAGTTCTCTCTAATGGATTCTGCTTTACATGGAAATTTATCTCCTCCAACACAAGAGACTCAATTATTTCAGCTTTGAAACAGTCCTCTCTGTCAAGTTTGTGCTTCACTGCTTCAGTCATAGAAAATGTGACTTTTTCATCTGCCACTCTTAACATCAATTGCCCTTGTTCTACATCTATCAATGCTCTTCCTGTTGCTAAGAATGGTCTTTCCAATATAATTGGGACTTCAGCATCTTCTTCCATGTCAAGAACCACAAAATCAGCTGGGAAAATGAATTTATCCACCTTCACTAGAACATCTTCCACAATTCCATAAGGATAAGTCATTGATCGGTCTGCCAATTGTAAAGTTATCATAGTGGGCTTTACTTCACCAATACCCAACCTTTTAAAAATGGACAAAGGCATCAAATTGATACTTGCTCCAAGGTCACATAATGCTTTACCCACAGTGATGTTTCCAATCTCACATGGAATGACAAAGCTTCCTGGGTCTTTCAACTTTGGAGGTAATTTTTGCTGAATTATTGCACTGCACTCCTCTGTGAGCATAATTGTTTCATCATCTTGAAGCTTCCTCTTCTTTGACAGCAAGTCTTTCATAAATTTAGCATAACTTGGCATTTGTTCTAATGCTTCAGCAAATGGAATATTAACGTGGAGCTTCTTAAAAACATCTAGAAATCTTGCAAATTGTTTGGCTTGTTCTTGCTTCTTCAACCTTTGAGGGAATGGAATTGTAGGGACATACTCACGCATCTTTTTCTCACTCTCTTGATTTTTCTCTCCCTCTTCGTTCTCCTCACATTTTCTCTCAACTTCTTTTTCAGCACTTTCTTCTACTATTTCATCAACTCTTTTCTTTTTCTTTCTCTCCATCTCACTCTTTTTTTCATTCTCTAACACTCTTCCACTCCTCAATTGAATTGCCTTGCATTGTTCCCTTGGGTTTGGTATAGTGTCACTAGGGAATGTGCCAGGAGATCTCTCAGAGAGTTGTCTTGAAAGCTGACCAATCTGGTTCTCCAAATTTCTGATTGAAGCTTCCTGGTTCTTAAAATTAGTCCTAGTCTCATTCATGAAATTTGAAGTCTGGTCCACAAAGGTAGAAGTTTGCATTGTTAACTTCTCTAATGCATTTTCCAACGTAGACATCTTGTTCCCTTGATTGCTGGGTTGAGCTTGATATTGATATGGAGGCCTTGGCGGGTTAGATTGGATTGGATTACTCCAAGGTCTCGTTTGTTGGGGTCTCCAATTTGCATTAAAGTTGGTAGAAAACTGATTCTGTTGTTGTCCCACTACATTCACTTGTGCCTCTTGTTGATTGGCCTGACATTCACCATTCTGATGCATTCCTCCACAAAAGTCACACACTGGAGATATTGTATTAACATTATTTGCTTGCATATTTCCCAACTTCTGAGTCAAATCAGTGATCTGTTGTGTTAACAACTTGTTTTGGGATAGGATAGCATCCAAAGTATTAACCTCCAACACTCCAGCTTTTCTATTTTGACGATCAAACTGCATATTCACTGTGTTGTTTGCCATTAGCTCAAGAGTCTCCAAAGCTTCTTCTGGTGTTTTGAGATTGAATGATCCTTCACTTGCTGCATCCAACATTGCCTTAAAAGTGGGTGAAAGACCATTATAGAAAGTCTGCACTTGCAACCATTCAGGTAAAGCATGATGTGGACACTTCCTCATTAGCTCCTTGTACCTTTCCCACGCCTCATATAAGGATTCATGGTCTTGCTGCACGAAGGAGGTGATCTCATTCCTCATTTTTGCTGATTTGGAAGGAGGGAAGTATTTGGTTACAAATTTTGTAGCCATATCCTCCCATGTAGAAATACTTCCTTGAGGTAGTGATTGAAGCCAGCTTTTAGCTTTATCCCGTAGTGAAAACGGAAAAAGCCTCAAACGAATTGCATCATCTGAAACTCCATTATACTTCAAAGTATCACAGATTGCCAGAAAATTCTCCAGGTGAGAATTAGGATCTTCTGAATTTGTACCTCCAAATTGATTCTGTTGAATGACTTGCAACAATGCAGGCTTGATTTCGAAATTGTTAGCTTGAATAGGAGGTCTCACAATGCTCCCTTGATAGCTATTAGGATTTGGCATTGAATAGTCACGAAGAGTCTTTCTAACAGGTTCTTGGTCTGCCATTGTTGATGTCTCCTTTCCTTGTTCAATTAATCTTTGTTCTTGTCTTCTTTCTCTCTTTCTTCTTCTTGCACTACTTCTATTTCTTCTAGCAGTGCGTTCAATTTCTGAATCGAAAAGCAATTCTTCTGGGCCAACAGTACCTCGCATAAACAACTAAAACAAAAAACACACAATACTGCAACAGAAATTAGGTGACAATAAAATTCGTCGCAACCACATTCGTGGAGGGTTTCTCGTTAAAGCTTGTTTCCTATCTCACTCTGTCTCTCATCGTTGCTTGTTGCCTCTCTCGCTCGTGCCGTCACTTACCCCCTTTCTGAAGGATTTAGACAGCAATTATTATAATAATCAAGGCCACAAGTATGTTATTGCTTCGATTATTTGTATAACCGAGGAAATATCCTTTTCAAGGGTTAAAATGTGAGAAAATGTAAAACAATATCCACTTATTGATGTACGTTTGGCAAGTGTACCAATCGTAATTGTAGTAACAAAATATCGTCCTCTGGGATTGAATGAGTTGAGTACCAGTTTACTAACTTACTTAATTTTGAGTGATGAAATTTATCCAGTGAAATGATGAACATAAACAAGTGATGGAAATTCAAATGATATAAACAATGTTAGAGAATTGATTTCATACCTTTTCATATAATTTCCTCCCCTTTTCAATCGATGTGTAAATTATAATTATCCCCTTGAGTTTATTTAGAGCTTGTTTACCCCTAATCCCTTAGTAGGCAAACGTATCCCTTGAATTTGAATCCCCAATCCCTTAGGCCAATTACAAATTCAACAAGATCATGAAAAACAATCATATCTCAATTCAAACTAACTAGTCCTGCCCAATTTCCCAATTGTGACAGTATCTAATCTGTTCTATTTATAAACGCAAGCAATTCCCAATCTCCCAACTGTGAAACTGCTCATAGAATAGACATTAAAACATAAATAGAACACTGGGATAATTAAAATGAACTTAACATCAATTGAAAAAGGTTCAGAAAATATAATCCAAAGCACTACATCAATCCGCTAACAAAAGGAAATTTAGTTCTGCATAATGGAAAAGAAAAATCAAAAAGCCAAAAAGTTCCGCAAAAAGTTCCAAAAAGAAGATGAAGAAGAAGAGCCCCTTTGTTGTACGTGAATCCCTATTTGTCTCCCCCTTCCACGTGTTTTCATTCCTCCCCCATCATTTCCACCAATTCCTCCTTTTTAGGAGAGTGGTTTTCCTTTTCCCTAACTTCCTCCAATTTTCCTTTAATTTAATCTCTTTAAATCAGTCATAAAAAAGATCAATAACTGCTCCTGGAAACTTTCACAACCCATGGAAAACTCCCCACTCTGCCTGTGTTCTTCTCTGCTTTAATTCTGTTTTTTTACGTGAATCCACAGATTACTCCACAGGTTGTGGGAACTTTCACAGCACAGTTGTTGAACTTTCTGTTTTGCAACTCCATTTAGAAGCAACATCCACAGGTTGTGAGACTGTTCACAGCTTGGTTGTTGAACTCTCTGGTTTCATCTTGGTATCTTGTACATCAATTCTTCCCAAATTGTGATTTTGGCACTTAGAATCATCAATCTACAATAAAAACACAAAATGCCAATGTATGATCCGAAACAAAGATAATCCATGACTAAATCCTTCAATGAATGCAATTATGCATGCAAATGACCTAAACTAAGACATGAATGCAATTACATTTACTCACACATCACTTATCTTCTTTGTTTTGAAACTGCACAACTGTAACTCTTTCTTCCTGTGAACGAAAACGTTGTCGTGCACCCTCTTTTATTCATCACCGAACAATGTGAACGCCACCGCTTTGACATCATCGTTCACGGTTCACCATTCTTATGTCGCTCCACCTCATTCTCTTGGAGTTCACCATTCTCCTTTTCACGTTCATCATTCTTTTGTGGGCAAAGGTTTTGCTCTAAAATTTTCTCTATTTCGTTTTCTTTGTACTATTTTGATAGTAATAAGTTAGGTTAGAAATTATGAGAATAAAATTTTGAATTGTTGGTGTTAAATTGATGGATTTGTTGTTTGAATAATATTTGTTGGTCTTATATTTGGATTGAATATTTTATTTGTGTAAGAAGATGACCATTTTGATACAATTAATGAAACTCTTTGATATTAAGTCTATAATTCCATTCTTTTAATACAATTCAATTTGTGTGAGGAAGTTGTGCATATAAACTTTTAAGGCTAGGAATCATGCAACTAATTAATGTGTTATTTTCTGTTGTGTCTATATACTGTATTTTTGTTGTGAGATTTTCTAACTTCCAAAACATAGACATTCTTCATTGTTGACCGACTTTCACGCTCCCAGGTTCTTATTAAATTTTCCTTTTAATATGAACCTATAATTTTGTAGTACTTTGTCATGTTTAGTGTAAGTAACAATATAGGGTTCAATGATGTTTATGTGTTGATTGACCCTCAACTTACTCACGAAGGCAATAAATTTGATGACATCCAAACATACGTCACCAGTTGCTTTGCATGGGGGAAAGAATTATATTTTGTCCCTTGCATAGCTGGGTAAGTGAAGTTTGTTAACTTGAAAGTTCCATTTGTGATTTTAATATATAACAATTAAGTTATTATCAATTTTAGGCATCATTGATAGTTACTTATGGTTTTCATACCGGATAACATTATTGTGTGGTTTTGCTCATTGCACAAGTCTCCCCCCAAACACCTCAGACAAGTAGTAGATTGGTAAGAACCTCAATGTTTGAACTTTCTTTGTTAGATAAGTGTATCCTAAAGCCATTTTTTTCTCATAGTTCAATTACAGCACATATGATGTTATCAGGGAAATTAACTACTACGACTAAAAAGCTTGCATGGTTGACCCTCAAAGTTTGGTATTTTGGTCCATATGTTCTTATAATTATTTTATTCTAACGATCTTTGTTAACTATTTATAATTATGACGATATATTGTAGTGTAATAGACAAGTTTACTCATATAAGTGCGGTTACTATGTAATGTATTGATGACGATCATTTTTCGTGCCTATATTGCAAGTGGCTAGAAAATGGTAATATTTGGATTTAATGAATTTTTTTCTTTATCGTTTGAAATTCATATACACTAATTGAAATCATGTGTCTTGTGTAGAGATTAAAGACTCCTCTTCCAATTCTTGAGAAGTCCATTCTTTACACACGAAAAGCCCTTGAACATTAGCATATTATATTGAGTTGATTTATAGTCATAATACTTTGTACATTAAGATGATTTATGGTTATAATTATATATTTTATTGAAAATAATATTATGGATTGTATTGTTGTGTTGTGAATACTTTGATTTTAGATGCAAGTCTATTTTTGTGATAAGGGATGTTACGAAAACATAATCATTGTTAAAGAAAATGCAAAATTTAGCAACGATTGTGATCAAAACCGAGACAAAAAAAGGTTTATAGCCTCGATTTTGGCACAAAATACTGTCATAGAATACTTCATGTTTTAAATAATTATTTAATTTTAAGGACCTATGGCATCGGTTCTTGCTAGAATTGATGCCATAGACCCTTAAAATTAAATATTTATTTAAAATATGACGCACTCTATGACAGTGGTTCCTTGTACAACTGTTATAAAAAATCCAGTTTTTTTTTTGTTTACTGCTTCGAGAATTGGTGAATCGAGGTAAAAATCCATTCTTTTTTACCTCGTCTGAATATATATCGGTTTGAAAACCGCTGTCAATTGTAAAAAATAACCGATGTCGTTTCTCTTTGCTGCACTAGTGTCAATTAAGCAAAGGTAAATTGGAACTTGTATTATTGCATTAAAGATCAGGTAACATATATTTACACTAAGTCATTTAGACACCTAAGATTTAAACAAATAAGACCATTAATGAGAATGAATTTAATTAAGTTTTTGGATTAAACATGAGTGTTGTATAGTAATCCAAAAACTAGTGTTAGTTAATTTTGTTTTTATGTAAAAAAAGGTACAATTAAAGTATTTTTCTCTTATAAATATTGTACACTTGATAGGTGAATGAAAAAGTCTCTTATTTCTTAATATATGTTGTATGTGCACTCTATTTGAGTTTTCTTATCCATAATGTTTAAATGCTTTTAAATAAGGTTTAATAGTCTTCTTTGTCCTTAGTTTCGCTCTAGTGTGTCAAGTTGGTCCAACCTTTTAAAAAGTGTCAATTTCGTTCATAATTGACAAAATTTGCCTCAATCAAGTCCCTTCCGTTAAATATGCGGAAACGGCGTTGGTTTTTCTTTCTCTTTCTTCTATTCCTCTGCAACACAGCAGCTCTTGTCAGCTTTTTATCAGTGGTATGATTTACTTTATGACGCATAAATCATTTTGTGAAGTAATTATATACACTTTTGTTATATCAAAATTTTATCAATTTAATATTAGAGACTTGTTATGTTTTCTTTTTAAAGGTTGAAACTTAAAAAAAAAACACACATAATATATATATATATATATATTTATTTATTTATTTATTGTGTGAATAAATTTTTACTCGAAAGATTATGAGTTGAAAACATATTTTATATTACTTTCATAAATTGTAAAAATATAATAATTTATAATTTAATTTATATAAACGAACATAATCTTTTAAAATAATTTGAAAATAAAAAATATATTTAACCCATCAAACATTAATTAAAAAATTGAGTTTTATAAGATTATTTTACTGTAATAAAAGTGATAACAAAATTTAAAAGTTGTAAAAACGTTGAATTATAATAATAAAAAACATTTCCTTCCCAAGGAGAGTGTATATCTTTTTCAACAACAAAATAAAATATTAATTAGAAAAATAATAGTCTAATGAAACTCCTACATTACAAAAAAGTAGTAAAAAATATATATTAAAATTGACGTGGCACAATAAAATCCACTAAAAATACATTAAAGCTTATTATTGTGGATTTTATTATTTCATATCACTTTTAAGATTATTGGTTAGCAACTTTTACTCTAATATAAGAATTCTTACAAGGCTCATACACACTCCATTAGTTTAATTTGGTTTAATGACAAAACTTATGTTTTTAAGATAGAGCTTTTTTTTTTATTGAGTAAATATTACTGTTATATTAGGTGTATATCTATATTATTTAGTCATTAATTATAAGATTAAATATGTTTTTTTATTAAATTATTTTTAAGAATGTGTTTCATCCTTAAAATAAATTTATGGTTTTTTTACTTTATAAAAATAAGGCAAAATAATATAACTTTACATTGTAGTGTAATATAACTTAAACATATATTTTGTTAACAATTACTTTTACATAACTTTCCTTCAATACAAATAAATATAGTTTAAAAACAAAATACAATTTTTAAAAATTGTTTAGGAATAAAAAATCTAGTTAACCCTTAATTATATACGATACACAAACTTAAATTTTTGAAGATTTTTTTCACAGTTGAAATCATATTTATTATTTTTATTAGTCTTATTCTTATGTATATTTTAATTTTTTAATAATTTATACATTAGAGAAGGAGAAAGTTAGACAAATAACAAAAATTAGGAATGAGACCCAATATATTTTAATTTGTTTAATCATTAACTCATTATGATTTGGAGAAACTATGAGCATTAATTCACATGTTTTATATAAAGGATCACGTCAAGGATACTGAGATGATGATAGCACTGACAAAAAGTTGATGCATTTCAGAGGAGCAGAAGTGAGAGAAAGAAAATTTAACTTTGTTTTCGCATATTTAACGGAAGGGACTTAATTGAGGCAAAATTTATCAATTATGGACGAAATTGACACTTTTTTAAAAGGTTGGACCAACTTGGCACACTATAGGAAAACTAAGAACAAAGAAGGCTATTAAACCTTTAAATAATAAAATTTGTCAATCTTTCACTACTTTGTTATATTTGATTTATATATTATACTTATTCTAATAGAAAACTGATTATGATTTATTAAAATTTAAATTGACATGAATGTTTAACAATAATACAACTATTAAATGAGATATTATTATAATTTAATAGTTCTAAAAAGTAACTCTTAACTTTAAAAGAAAATAAATGATGACACAAATAACTATTTTCTTAAAATTTTACTCTCATACATGTGTGTGTGTGTGTGTATATATATATATATATATATATATATATATATATATATATATATATATATATATATATATATATATATATATATATATATATATATATATATATATATATATATATATATATATATATATATGGGGTTTGTTAACTTGCGTACACTTGTTTTTCAGTTGGTACATTTTAGCAATGTGTACCGGGTTTTAGTAGACAAAAATACCCTCATATATATGGATTTTAAGTTTTAAGGTCAAGGTATTTGAATAATTTTATTATTGAAACTAAAAAAAAAACAAGAAACCTCCAAAACCTTTACTCACCTCCCTCATTTCTCTCAACCCTTTTTTTTCATGTATCTCACTCTAACATTTTCTCTGTCATCCCTACCGTAGCCCCAAGTGAATAAATCAGAAACACTAGCAGTTAAACAATTTGTCTTTGTAAAGAGTTGAGTCATTGACATATTCACCTTCAGGCAAAGGTTCATTCAAGATCTCTTCAATTTCATCATCTTCACTAATCTCTCTAATTTCATCATATGCAGATGTTGAATCATCATCTCTAAAAAAAACCTTCCAGGCCAATTACCAATTCCTTATGTCATTATGCTTGTGAAAATTAGATAAAATTAGATAAGACAAAAATTATAAAATTAAATGAAAACTCATTATAAAATCATTTTTTGTAAGAAATTGTTTAACAACGAGTGTTTCTGATTTTTTTTCCAGGCCAATTATCAATTCTTTAATGTCATTATGCTTGTGAAAATTAGATAAAATTAGATAAGACAAAAATTATAAAATGAAAACTCATTATAAAATCATTTTTTTGTAAAAAATTGTTTAACAACACTGTTTCTTATTTGTTTCAGTTGGGCTACCATATATATATATATATATATATATATATATATATATATATATATATATATATATATATATATATAGTTTAAGCATTTAGATAATCTTTATTTTTGGTTATTTTTCTCAAATAGGTCTCTCATTTTTTTTTCAATTGGGTTCTTATTTTTTAAAAATTGGAGCAATTAGGTCTTTATTGTTAGTTTTGTACTAACACGTTAAAGATGTGTCATATGTCAGCTCGTGATTTCTTTTGAATTTTTTGAATTTTTTTAAAAATAAAAAAATTGTCATGTGTCAAACTGACATTGTGCCACGTGACAATGATAGTGTGATGTGTCACCAATAGTGTCACGTGTCATTGCATTTGTTTCAATTTGGCCCCTGTATTTTATTTTGTTCCAATTTGGTCCATGTATTTTTGTTTTGTTTCAATTTGGTCCCTACATTAAATGATTAAAAGATTAAAATAAATACAATGTTTTGCTCAAAAGGGTTTCAAGAAAGTTGTCACACGAATAATTATAGAAGATTTAACTAAATGAAATAACGACATATACGTTTTTCAAATTCGTATCTTTAAATATATTTTTATTAAGTGAATTTTTAGTGATGATGTATTCGAAGTCTTAATGTTTAATTATAGAAACTTTTTATGAATTGTTGAGGGAGTACTGAGACTATTTTTGTGTAGATCACATTCAGAAAAATATTTATTATTGTAATGTTAATTTTTATAGTTTGTTCATTTATATTATTTAGGTTAAATGATTTCATTTGTTGTTTAATTTTGAAGAAAACTTTTAAATGAGTTTCTTTATTTTTGTTTGTCTCAATTTAGTTTTTGTTAAACTTTAATGTAATTAAGTTATTTTCGGTGTACTATATAAATAAAAATGTATCATAGGTTAGTTCGTAATTTTTTTATTTTTCTAATAAAAAATATCAATTTGTATAAAAAAAATTGTAAAGATTTATATACAAATTAAAATTTGTTTGAATTTGAAAATGAACAAAATTGTTTAATTTTAAACAAAAAATTAGGATTAAATTGAGATAAAATAAAAATACAGGAACCAAATTGAGACAAAATAAAAATATAAGGACCAAATTCAAACAAATACAATGACACGTGGTCTGACATTGTGCCACATGGCAATGATAGTGACACGTGGCACTATCAATCCCACGTCACACTATCATTGCCATGTGGCATAATGTCAGCTTGACACATGGCAAATTTGTTTATTTTAAAAAAGTTAAAATAATAAAAATATTTAAAAAATATTTAAAAATTTCAAAAAATCACGAGTTGACACATAATATTTTTTTTAATAGTATTAGTATGAAACTAATGACAAGAACCTAATTGGTCCACTTTTTCAAAAATAAAAACTCAATTGAACGAAAAAAAAGTGAGAGACAAAATAGAGAAAAATCAGTGATAGAGACTATTTAAATGATTAAACCTATATAAAGTAACGGAGTTAGAGAGGTATGTACCCAATTAATGAGATTAATATAATAAATTTGATGAATGTGAAGAATGCAAATATAATTTACTCTTATTCAACTACTCTAATAAACTTACTTGCTACCAAAATTCATACACATTTTCTATTTAGTTTAAATATTAATATCAATATCAATTCTTTATTAATATACCTCCACGACACCATTATTGTTACTTTTGTTATAACGGTAAGTCCCTCATGCAATAGTGATGAACTTTTACAAAGATTGTAATAGTGATGTTCTTCTAAAGTACGAATACTAATGTCATTTATTCTAAACTTATAAAAGTCTAAATTAATTTATTTTTCTTAAGAAATATATACATTTGACAAAATATATGTTACCAATAAAAGTTAAACTACTTAATTAAATGAAAGAGTAGTAACGCGCACCAATCTTAAATACATTCTAACTCAACAAAAAGTAGTTAACGAGTCTAATACTTTCCCAAAAACTAACTTAAACACAAGAACATTGAGTTAATTATGGCTGGTTTGTTATTATTAAAACATATGATTGTGTTAATGGTCAAAATACTGTTTAAAATAAGTTGAGTTTGATGTATTGAAAGTGATTTTTATATTTTCTTCACCAACACTAACTTACAAGTCACAATATTCTTTTAATTTTTTTTTCTAATACACAAAACTAAATCTTCATTTTATACCAGGTTCCTATAATGTAATGGCAGAGATTCGGTTAGAGTTTTAATATTATTTAAAAAAAACATTGCATTTGTATTTTACAGATATTAACAAAGTCACAAAATTAGGAATATAATCCCAAAAACAAGGAAATGTCAATGCCGTTTATTATAAATCTAATATAACCCAAAGAAAATATTAGTTAACCTTTGCTGAGGAATTGAAAATTGGTTATTGATAACGATTGAGAATTTTGTTTTGCATCAAATTTCTCCATATCAAATTATCAATTAAGATATTTTTAAATCATTGTTATGTATAATTTTATATTTTGAATTTATAATTGTTGAGTGTATTGGGTCGAGTTAATTAAAATATTTTTTTTTCACTTTTTAACTTTCTTTTTTATTGTTTGGATATTTTAATTAATTAAGTGTATTACTTTCATACTTAAATCAGTTTAATATTTAATCGATTTAACAATTAATATCATAATATAATAGATGTTTATAAAAATTTTAATAATCATATTTTTTATCTATATTTATAGATTTTTCTTTTAAACTTCTTATTAGAAAAAATTTTAAACACCGCTCATTCTATTAAATCTGATTATTAATTAATTTTTTTAATTAAATTATTAATTTTCTTCCAATTTTAATAATAGATATAGTGTAATTTGGTTGGTATGTATCATTCGATTCATGTAGAATACAATAATTATTTAAAAAAAATAATTTTATTCCTGTTTTACACAAAACGGTGAGCTTCCTCCCTCATCCTTTGTGCTGTTGGACCAAATGAGGCAACACGAGAAGATGACAGAATCTACCTTTTTCTAGAATTCAGCCCTCATTTTTGTCCATATCTTCTGTGTTAGGCGTTTTTCTCATATTCTCACTATAATTAAAAAAAAATTCAAGTTATTCCACGCAAGATATTATTTTTCAAGAAACTACTGCCACGTACTTTTTAAATGCTTTGGACTTTTTCAGGCTTGATAGTTACAAGTCATTCCGCATCTTCACATTATTATTCTATTTAAATTTATGGACAACTAAAATTAAATACAAAATGTGCATCGAGTCTATAAATTAATGTATAAATGAATTGAAAATAATGCATAAATTAGTTATTTAGGTATAAAATTAAACTGTTGATGTAATTTTCTAAACTTTATTGATTTAATTATTAATTTACAATTGATTTAAACACTTATATATATATATATATATATATATATATATATATATATATATATAATTTAAGTAAAAAATGCGAACCATCTAAATTAATTTAACATCGTGAAAAAAAGTCAAGTGTTTACTGTCTATATCATTTATCGTCTATATGTAGAAGAAAATATTATTAGACTAATCAAATAATGAAGAAGTCTTGATAAATAAAATTTAAGACTTATATTATTTAATAAGACTAGACTAATCAAATTGTGACCAAGTCTTGTTAAATGAGTTTTTAGACTCATATTATTTAATAAGGCGCATATATATTTATTCTAATAGAAAAATATGTTACAAGTTATAAAATTAATATCCTAAGAAAAATATGTTAATTATATATATATATATATATATATATATAGAATTTTAGTAGAAAAAAAATCTACAGTAAAAAGACATACATTAAATATAGAAGTATTTTAACATTTTTTCGTTTTTAGTTTAAAATAAAAAAATAAAAAAAAAAATAAAAAAAACTTACTTTACTAACTGTTTTTAATTTAAAATAAAAAATAAAATAAAAATAAAAAACACTTATTTTACCAACTTAAAAAAGAGCTTTAGGTTAACAAATCCCATATATATATATATATATATATATATATATATATATATATATATATATATATATATATATATATATATATATATATATATATATATATATATATATATATATATATATATATATATATATATATATATATATATATACTAGTAGAAAAATACAGTATAACGTTTTTGTTTTTTTGTCTTTCACGTCGAATTTGAGATCGACGCCATATCAGAAAATGTTAAATTGACGTTGAATTTAAAAAATTTGGACGTTATGAAATTGATGTTGAATTTTGTCAATAGATGTTAATCAATTTTTTTATTTTTTTTAATGAATTGTGATCTTTTTTACAACTCTATCAGACTCTTGAAAAGCAGAAAAACAACAAATTTCAATTTTTGGTATTTTATAAAGTATCAACATCAAACCACAATAACAAACAACAAAAAATGTTCAATCAAACAACAACAACAAACAAGTTCAAAAAAAAAAACAAACAAGTTCAACAAAAAAACAACAAACAACTTCAACAAATAAGTTCTTCAAAACGAAAACAAAAACTAACCTTCAAAAGGTGGGTTCTACGGAATAAAGTATCGTCACCAGTGAGAGAGAAAGCAGAATGCGCCTGTGAAGGACAAGAACACGAAAGTAATCGGTCAAAACAAACGAAAATCATACATAAAGTAGTTAATTAACATGCATTGTATCAAATGAAAGAAAGATTACATGTGATGGTCGTCAAACTTCGTTCGAGAAAAGTTTGAGAAGAGAAGAGGGTCTCGCGCGCTAAGAGAAAGTGAATGAATTTTCAATTTTCCGCTCAAATTTTTATTGAATTCACTACAGAATATGTCAAAGCCCCTACACAATTCGACATATTATATGTTTTTTAAAAAAAAAAGAATTAAAAATGGGGTTACTTTTTGGCTTCTAACGGAAAAATAATACGTCGAAGCCCCTACAAAATTTGACGTATTATTTGTTGCTTGAAAGAAAAAAGAAAAAAAAAATTAAAAAGGGATAACTCTTTGGCTTCTGGCTAAAAAATAATAGGTCAAAGCCCCTTCAGAATTCGCGTACTATTGGTGGTTTAAAAAAAAAGAAAGAAGAATTAAAAAAGGGTGATTCTTTGGCTTTTGGCGGACAAATATTACGTCGAAACTCCTAAAGAATTTGACGTACTATTGATGGTTTAAAAGAAAGAAAAAAAAGAATGACGCGCTGGTTTAAATAATTACCATCATAGAACATCCAATTGTATAGAGCTTCGACGTTTTACAATTCCAAACAACATCTAATAATTGCATTTATTTACAAAAATATCACCGATCATTTTTAACGTTGACTATTGATTGGACGTTGAACGCATGACGTTATACGCTGTTTTTGCACTAGTGATATATATATATATATATATATATATATATATATATATATATATATATATATATATATATATATATATATATTATAAACATAAAAATTTTAATATAAATCTAATAATCATATTATGGGTTTAGCTTGCTCTATAATAATATTATGTGTTTATTATTGTTGTAAATATATTATTTGATATTCAACCTAAGGTATAATGTAAATGCTTAAAATATGTAATCTTGTTTATTATCTTTGAAGCAAATAATGTGGTGAAAATTTATGCATAGCTGTTGGGGTTAAATTTGACTTTGTCATAGCCACTGAGGGCTGTCTCCATGTATTAAGCTGGAGGTATGTTTGCATTAACTGATATTATTCTAAATGTTTGTTACATATTGACTGAGGGCCCACTATATGTTCTCCTACTCTTAAATTTGTTATATTCATGCATGAAATAATAGTGTGGATTAGACTGAACCCAAGGTATGATATGTTAATGCTTAATGTTATATCCAAATACTTATCATCTTCATCAGCCGAGACCTCTTCATAATTCTGCTCATCCAATTTAACTCGATCAATCTTATACATAAGCTCACATTTAAGTATTCAATTGTCGAGGACCTTCAATCAAAATCTTATCCGTAAGAGCTCGTAGACAAACAATCTAGATATTTTAACTTATTCAATTATTTTTCTTATACTCAAAAAAAGATGATAATAAGTTAAAACACTTAAGTGGTTACCCAACATGATTTTCTGACTTATCAAAGTTACTTTGTATTTAATTTCACCATTTTTTTTTTGTTGAAACATCACAAGCATATGATGGGTAAGTTTTCAAATTTATTATTCAAGAAGGTCTCATGAAGGTTGTTGATTCTGAGTGATCACAACGGGTTGGGTCACTACAAATAATGTCTACCTGCAACCCGATCCGCAAAATAAAAATCCACACGTAAAAAAACCCATAAATATTTAAAATCTGTGGGTAGTCGCGGATACTCACAAATATTAAAAAATATACATTTTATACATTTTTAAAATAAAATATAAATAAAATTATAAATATATATATAATTTAATATAAATAAAATAAAATTTAATTTTAATTAATTTTAATTTTAATTAAATTTAATCTAATAAAATATAATTTTATTTTATTTAAAATTAAATTAAATTAAATTAAATTTTTATTTTTATTTTTTGTGGATAACGAGTATTTGAGGGTTGAGTAGTATATACTCACACCCAACCCGATTATAAGCGGATATTAAAGTACTCAGTTACCTGCAACCCGCGGATAATAAATATCCATAAATATCAACTATCCGACACGACTTTTATTTGCAGATGCTAATTTTTTTGTCATCTCTAATTCTTAGTTATAAATTTGTTATATATATATATATATATATATATATATATATATATATATATATATAATTGTATTGTTTTTCTTGTTGTTAAAAAGGCTGATGAATGACCAATCTGACAAAAATTCCAAACTTGATTTAGGGTGAGAATGTCCGTTTAAAGCAACTAATTCAACTTGGCTGGAGGTAGGCCTAAAAGAGTAAAGTAAATCAACCATAAATTATTGGACATATTATAAAATGGTGAAAAAATTATGAACCTTTTGTATGAGAAATTGGAGACTCAAGGTCAGAGGGTTGTGTACGGTTTCAATTGTTTAGAGCCCGACCCAATACTAAAAAATGAATATTAAATGTCCAATAATTGATCTAAAGTTATAGGTTCAAGAATTGGATCTAAATCTATTTTGTTTTCAATTTAAATTTTATTATTAGAATAATAACGATTTATAAAAATTTTATCTTAAATCTCACTTTCAACGTACCAAACTATTTTGACTTAAGGGTTATTTACATGAAGAATTCTTTGTACATTAATTTTTTTTGGTAAAAACTACTTAATTTTTTGGGTAAAAAATACTTAATTTTTTTATGAGAAAAAGTACCATTAACTTTTATTTAAAATTGTATAAATTTTGAATATACTAATTTTCTCACATAAAGTCATAAGGTATTAATAAAAGTTATTAATAGAAATATTTTAAGAAATAATTACATTAACAACCCTCTTGATTGAGAAAACATTTGATAATATTAACATTGTTATAAATAAATAATTTTAGTAATGAGACACTAATAAAGAAAAATAATTAATAAAATTTACTTAAAAATACAATAAATTTCATAAAAAATATTCTTACAATTTTATTTTAAATATTTTAAGAAAATGTTTCAAAATCTCCTAATCACATGTTCTAACGAAATTCTATATAATTCTAAGTAAAATATACCGAGTCACGTGAAAGGTCACATAAATATAATAGTAATTTTATTGGTGTCACACTTTTTTTTATATCTAAATACATGTAATATTTTTGTTTCGGTTACGGATTTCAGTCATCAAATTCCTTCACAATTTTGTCTTCTCGTCGTCTGATCTCGTTCCAAACTCCGTTATCTTGCTCTTCCATCCGGGAGGAAACCTGTCAAAGATCCTCCGATACCAAAGTCAGTATACGAATTGTTCGGCAATTTAATAGAACAGTAATAAATGTGTAGTAAATACAACCTATCTACCACTTACCTTTGACCTGTATTTATAGTTTTCGCCATGAGCTTGGGATTAGTGAAGAGTTAATCACAACCCAATTTTAGCCCAATGGCTCCAATCACTGTTTACCTTAATCATTGTCTTAGTGATCCAGAGAACCTTCCGGCCGGTCTTATTATAACCGTCCGGTTAGGTTGATTCAGCATTGCTTTCTCTGGACCGTCTGGTCCGTATGGTACACAAGCCCCCCAAGCCCTAGTGCACATAGTGAACGTTGGGTTTAAGGCTAGCTGATATCTTGGTTATGAGTGCGGGGGCTCCGATTGCTGACCGTTCGTCTGAGGACTCTCCACCGAACTGGTAACGTGCTTGATCCCCAGACCCCTATAAAACTCGGCCAATTTTTGGTCAATGAACAGCCAACCTTTGTCTGTAACGATTGTCTGAGGAAGACCAAATCGACACACCAATTTCCAGCAGAAATTTTGCACCTGCGACGCCGTGATGGTAGCCAAGGGTTCAGCCTCCACCCATTTGGTGAAGTAGTCGATCGCCACAAGGAGGAACTTCTTTTGCACCCGACCTATTGGAAATGGGCCAACTATGTCCATCCCTCATTGCGTGAACGGCCAGGGTGACGTCATGGTGTGGAAGGTGTGCGGTGGTGTGTGCGTGTTGTTTGCGTGGGCCTGACAGCTGAGGCACTTCTGAGTGAAGACCCTGGTGTCCTCCTCCATTGTTGGCCAGTAGTATCCACCCCGCAGTACCCAAGCCTTCAAAGCTCGACGACCGGTGTGGAATCCGCAGGTTCCATTATGGAGCTCGTTCATGACATACTGCGCTTCTTCCTTCCCGAGGCACTTAAGGAGGGGGGAGGAGAACCCTCTCCGATATAGGTCGTCCCCTACCATAAGGTAGCGTACAATCTTCTTGGCGTCTGACAGCTTAATTGATTGGCATGCATCCTGTTGGGCCATTAATGCTCGAATCTCCGCTCGTCAGTCCCCGACTTCACCCTTTGACACCGCCAAGCATTCAACCGACGGCTGCAGTAATACCTGGCATATGATCGTCGTCAACTGCCCTTTTTCTATCCCTGAACTTAGCTTTGATAACATGTCCGCCCACGTGTTGTCCTTGCGAGGGATGTGTCGGATGTCGACCTTAACAAACAGTTTTGTCAAGGCAGTCGCTTTGTAGAAATATCGGAGGAGTTGTTCCTCTTTCACCTAGAACTCCCCATTCATTTGTCCCACAACAAGCTGGGAATCGATCCGGCACACAACCTTCCGCACCCTCATATCCCTTGCTAGCTCCAGGCCGACCAACAAGGCCTCGTACTTCGTCTGGTTGTTGGAGGTTTTGAACTTAAAGACCAACGAATGCTCCAGCAAGAATCTGTTCGGGCCTTCTAGTACTATACCAGCAAGAATCCGTTCGGGCCTTCTAATACTATACCAGCTCTACTCAAAGACCGCCGCAACGCGCCGTTGCAGATTCCACTCATCGTTGACCGCCAGGGGCAACTCTGCTGAAAAATTGGCCAAGTGTTTGCCCTTAATTGATCCTCTCGGCTCATATCGTAGACCAAATTCGAAAAACTCGACCGCCCAGCCCATCATTCGTCCAGCTAAGTCGGGTTTCCTTAAAATTTTGGAAATGGGGAAATCCGTCCGGACGACGACCTGGTAACTTTGGAAGTACGACCGGAGTCTTCTGGATGCATTCAACAAGGCTAAGGCAACCTTCTCTACTTGCTGATATTGTGCCTTAGCCTCCTGGAGGGTCCGGCTTATGAAGTACACGAGCCTAGGCTCGGGTCACTCCTGCATCAGTACTGCGCTGATCATCGACTCCGAGACACCCAGAAAAATCTGCAAATCTTCCCCTGGCGTTGGGCGGTTCATCACCGGTGGATTCATCAAGATTGTCTTGACATCCTGAAACGTTTGTTCTCACTCAACATCCCACACGACGCTGGATCCCTTCCTCATTTTTCTTAACACCGGTCTCACCCTCTTATCCTCCCACATTCGCCGCTTCTTCTACGCTACCGGTCGCACCTCTTTGAACAATACCAATTTATGTGACATGACTGAGTGATGGATCCCCGGCATATCGGCAGCCGTCCAGGCGAATAGGTCTTGATTCTTCCACAGAACGGACCAAATTGCTTTCTCCAATTCAGGCTCTAGCCCATGAGCCATAGCGGTGGTCTGGGAAGCACTTCTTCCTATCAAGACCGGCTGCGTCTCCCCTAAGAGCTCCAACCGATCTTCGATGTTTGTTCGCGGGTCAAAGTCTACCATAGCCACTTCAGATCCGCTTGGCCTCCTCTTGACCGTGCGGGTGTGAAGCTTCAGGCGGTCTACATAACATTCCCTAGCCGTCTTCTGATATGCTCGGACAGTGTAGATTGTTCCTTTATCAGAGGGATACTTCATCGTAAGGTGGGGAGTCGATACAATTGCCCCAAAGGCGTTCAGACATGGTCGGCCCAATAACACATTATAGGAGGTGTTGGCCTCCATGAGCAAGTATCTAACCCTCCGCTCCTCATTGTCCCAACCGGTCCCCAATCGAGTGCGTAAATCCACATACCCCCTAATATCCACCCTTTCGCCTGCGAAACCTACTATCTGCTCGTTGTACGGAACAATGACGTCGTTTGATATGTCCATCTACTGGAAGGTTTTCAAGTAGAGGATGTTCACTGAAATTCCTTGGTCAACCAGCACCTTGCTCACACTGTAGCGGGCAATCTCTGCTGTTATCACCATTGGATCATCTTGATCGGGGTCGGGCGCATGAAAATCATCGTCTGAAAATGTAATGGGCGGCATCGTCCTCCGGGGTTTGTCAACCGCGTGAATGGATCGTAAGGCCCGTACATGACGCTTCCGGGCGGATGAAGAAGATCCTCCCCGGCGAAACCGCCGGATATCGTGTTGATATGTCCCCGCAGAGGATGATCGTGGACTTGGGGATGATCGATCCGCACATACTTCTTCAGGGTCCCCGCACAGATTAATTCCTCTATTTTATCCTTCAGGGTCACGCACTCCTCCGTGGTGTGGCCCATGTTTTTATTATACAAATAGTGTTTATTATCGTCCGCCCCTGGCGGTGTGGGTCGTCTCTTTGCTTTTGGAATCAGCTCCGCACTTAGGGCTTCCTGGAAAATTTTCGCCCGAGGGGCGTTCAAGGGGGTGTATTGTTAGAATCGCGGTCCCCGGGGTGGTTCTCTCTGCTTAAACCCTCCAGACTTCCCAACCTGACCGCCCGATTTCCCTCTGTCGATTTTCTCTCCTTTGCTCTTCATCTCCTCCACCCTTATCTCATCAGCCGCCCTCTCTCGCAACTCTTCCATGGTTTTGGGCGCTCGTCGGCAGACGCTGTCCTTGAATGGTCCGGGCTTGGAAGTAGGTAGGACGTACTGCACAACGAGTTCCAGGCTTAAACCCTTCACCCGCCGGACAGTCTTCTGGTAGCGATCCATGAATGCTCTCAAAGTTTCTTCTTTCCCCTGCTTCAGGGTGACCAACTCAAAAATGGTCAAGTCTTGAGTGCTACTGCCAGCGAACTTATGACTGAACATGCGCTGGAATCCAGCGAAATTCTCGATGAAGTTGGGAGGAAGTGAGTTAAACCACTCAAGTGCCTCCCCCTCCAATGATAAAGAAAACGCTCGGCACCAGATGGCGTCGTTGCCCGTACGGAACGCCATTGTGTTCGAAAAGGTCTTGATGTGGGCCTCCGGGTCCGTCGTCCCGTCGTATATCTTAAACTGGGGCGGGACGAACTGCTCTGATATTTGGACGTCCATGATTGCCTAGACAAAGGGGAGTAATGTTGACGAGGTCTCGGTTTTTACCACCAACTGCTTGTCCCCCGCGACACTCTCCGCGTGTACTGATTTGACTTTACTTCCCTCGATCTCTGGTTTCGTGGGTTTCCACGTTTTGTCTGGTCCACTGCTGTGTTCGGCTTGATCTTCCAGTGTGGCCTTGCCACGTTCCTTAGCCTGCTCTCTTTCCCCCCTCTCTCCTGCCTCCTCTCGGGCAATTCGTGTCGAACATTCGGCCCTGACGGCTATGCGTTCCGCCTCATGGCGTTGCTGCATCTCCTCCATTTTTTACTGTAGCATCCGGATCATCTCCACTGGGTCGTCAATGCTCATGTTTCTCGTGGTCACCATTTGATTTTGCAAGTAACTTGGCCCCATGGTGGGCGCCAAAATGTTTCGGTTATGGGGCTGAGTCACCAAACTCCTTCACAATTTTGTCTTCTCGCCGTCCGGTCTCACTCCAAGCTCCGCTGTCTTGCTCTTCCGTCTGGGAGGGAACCTGTCAAAGATCCTCCGATGCCAAAGTCAGTATACGAATCGTTCGACAATTCAATAGAACAGTAATAAATGTGTAGTAAATGCAATCTATCTATCACTTACCTTTGACCTGTATTTATAGTTTTCGCCATGGACTTGGGATTAGTAAAGAATTAATCACGACCCAATTTTAGTCCAATGACTATAATCGTTGTTTACCTTAATCATGGTCTTAATGATCCAGAAAACCTTCCAGTCGGTCTTATTATAACCGTCCGGTTAGGTTGATTCAGCATTGCTTTCTCTAGACCGTCCGGTCAGTATGATACAATTTTGTTACGATCTCAATAAGGGTTAACATTGTATACATTTAAATACTTTATTTTGAAATATTGAATTAGTATCTACATAAAAACATCATGAGAATCATCACATTTGGATAATAACAGTATTTGGTTGTTAATAATTGATTATATTAGGAAAGGTGAGTTAAGGATATAATATAAAAATATAACATTAAAATGGAGAAGAAAAAGAGAAGAAAGAGATAAGTTAAGAAAGTGCTCAGTGGAGATTCGGTAGGTTGAAATGAAGTTTCGTAGAGTAGTTGGAAGCTGGGGAAGGGAATATGTGGTAGAGGCCGTGTCTTGAGCAGTGTTGTGTTGTGAACTTCTGTCTTCTGTTCTTACTTTCTTTGGTTCTGTCTTTGACTATGATTTTCCCATTCCCCTTGATGTTGATGAGTCAAATGAACACCTTAAAGTGCATTGGAGTTGGTAAGGCATCAGAATAATTTGTTCCATTTAGGGGAGGTATATATATACACGTTGGGAGAGGTAGAGACTTAATACAAAGTAACAGTAAAATGTCATTTTTGTCTCTATCTTAATAAATATAACTGTTTAATAATTTTTCAGTCACCTCTTCTCCTAACAATCAGACTACTCGAAGGAAGTGACCATATATGTGTATGTGAACATACAGAATGGACCACAAGATTTTAGTAATTTTAGATGTGAGAAATCTTATCTTTTATATAAATTTTTCATTGTAAATGAATGACCGCAACAAAAAGTAAAATTTGTACGAGATATGAGACACGCTCATTGCAAGTGTAACATATTTGTGAGACATAAATTTTATAATAAAGAAAAAAAGTAATAGTTTATTTTTAAGCACTTTTATCTTATATTTTAAAAATAATTATGTCTTTTTCTCTGATCTTAATTTTTTACACATTCACAATTTTTATTTTTTATTAGTTATTTTAAAAAGTAGTAAAAAATTTATATTCTTTACTAGTAGTAATTCCCGTTGGTTATATTCTAGTCAAAATACTAATAATTTGATAAATCAAAATAATTAAAATAATAAAGATAAAATATTAAAATTTTATGTAAAAATCAATTTCACTAATATATTGTCTTTATTAATCATCATTGTACTATTTTTAAAAGATATTTTTTGTATTAATTAAATTGGTGGTGCAGAAATGAACACAAAAAATCATGACTTTCAACTTACATGATACTACCCAAGAAAAATTATCTAAGAATATTTTATTTTGAAGTTTAACAAAATGATTTATCGAAATAGTGTTTTTGCAAAAATGGTATAAGATACGTTATCTAAGCGTTATAGTAAACTGTTTATTGTTTACATCCAATGTTCTCAATCATTAGATGAATAGTTTTTTTTTTGTCTTTAAGTAGTGTTTCTTGTTTGTGTAGATCCTACTAAGGACAAGATGTTTTATTAAAGTTCTGTGTTGATCCAAAAAGACGTTAAGAGATATAGGGATATTCTAGGAATGTTTCCTCGTTGTTTTTTGCCTAATCATTTGTATAACAACACGATTTTTCTCTACAAAAGAACAACAATGTCTGACAATATACAAAAGACTACATCAACTTTATCAAAAGTCATTGGCTAAGTGTAACAGATAATTCTTGAAACTCTCTATAAATTGGAGCTGCATGAAAAAGAGAAAAAAAGGATAACATTACAATACCCTTACGTTACTGAAATTCTTTCTGGTTATGCATCATCTACAATTGGTAGTACATTTATGTAACAAGTTTCTCAAATTTGTATTATTTTGATCATATCCTCTATAAGAGAGTTATTATTGTATTTGCTTTAAACAAACATTTGCTTTTTGGATACTCAAAAGTGATTTAAAACACTCTATTTGTTTAGCTTAGGGGGAGTTAAACGTATTTGGCTAACTGAGTTGTTGTAAACCAGGAGTGATGAAACTCGTTTGTAACTTGTTGAAGTTTGTGGAATCCTTTAAGAGTTCTTAAAAGAGAATTGGATGTAACTCAAGTTGAGTGAACCAATATAAAATGAGCTTTTGTCTTTTCCCTCATTTTACTCTATTTCCAAATGCTTCTAAAAATTCTTAAGTGTTCAAAACTATATGCAGACCATCTAACCCCTACAAAAAACGACTAATACTTTTACGAGGAGTTTTCAAACTCTATTGAACCTCCTCTTTCTAAAGTTTGCATGTTATTTTGATTGGTATCAGAGCGAAGCGAACCTTTTGGAGTTAGTTCTTCGCTAGACTAGAGGAAAGATCCTACTTGTAAATGGAAAACAAATGATTCACTATCAACCACCATCTTCATTTTAAGGGGGAAAAGTTTAACTACTGAAAACAAAGAATGATAACATTATTTGAATCCTATCACATTAATATGTGGGACGTAGTCGAAAATGGAAACTACATACCCCTTGATAAAGAGGGTGAGCCCCTAAAAGAAGCTTATGGTCAGATGACAAAAAATAAAAGTAGCTTCTACACTCTAAAGCCATAAATTCATTAATGTGCGCTTTATATGAAGAGCATTACATAAAGGTATATGTGTACAAAGGCGCTAAAGAGATATGGGATACGCTGATGGTCACCAATGAAGGTTCAAACGAAGCTAAGAGAAACAAGCTCAATCTGCTTACAGACAGTATGAGTTGTTCACCATGATAGACAGTGAAGGTGTTCAAGCAATGTTCAACCGTTTTCAAACTATCCTGAACGAGTTGGTCTTCAGCCAAGACTTATAAAAACTTTAATCATATTGATAAAATTCTACGCAACCTTCCTCGTTATTGAAGACCTTAGGTTACAATGTTGAAAGCGTATAAGAATCTTGTCGGTCTCAACCTTTAAGAGCTGGTTGGCATCCTAAAGGTCCATGAGTTAGAGCTTCAGCATGTGGGTTAATCAGAAAAGAAAAGATTATAACTCTCAGAGCTCAACAACCCATAAGGAAAATGTCCATCAAAGCCCTCAAGTTTGAAGAACCTTTAGAGGAATCAAATGTTGACCATGACTTTGCAGATGAAGATGAATTGCCGTTCATCTCTAGAAAGATTCATTCCTTGTGGAAGAAGAAGAAGAATATACCATTCAAAGGTAGATGTGTTGAATCCTCATCCAGAAACGAGAACAAGAATAAACACAAGGAATGACCCGTTGTGTGCTATGAATGCAAAAAGTCTGGACATTTTAGGTCAAAGTGCCCTGATATTGAGAAACTAAAAAAGAAAGTTGTCTTCCTTAAACGAGACAAGAAGAAAGTACTCATGAGTAATTCGGAAGACCTATACTAGTCTGAGTCAGAGGAAGAAGAAGCCAATATGTGTCTAATGACTGATTCTGTTGAATGCACGTCAAATGACTTTAATGAAGAGTTAGATTTTACTGATCTTCACTATGTTATTGAAGCATAAAATGAGTTGTTATCTAACTCCTCCAAACTTTCAGAAGCATTTAAAACTTTAAGAAAACGGTTTCAAAAATGCTCCAAAGAAAATGAGATTTTGAAAGAATATTTCTAGCATTGAAAGATGTCATAACTTTCATAAAATAGCAAAACAATGACCTTGACAAGAAGTTGTTCCAATCTAACTGATGGAAGGGAAAACTATTTTCGAAAACTGAAATGTTGAAGAAAACACTAGTTACTGAAGATTTTAAATGTGTTAACCTTCTACAACGTGAAAAGGACACCTTACTCAAGGTGTTAACAAGAACAATAATGAACGTTTAGGACTTCTAATAAAGTGTTTTAAATGTTCATCCGACAAAATAGGTCTAAGATTTAAAGGTAAATCAACACATTATATGCTCTCTTCAGAGTTTGTGAAAGCTGAAGAGGAAGTCTCCAATACTACATCTACTTATGAAAAGAAAAAGATGCGTAAAACTAATAAAATAGGACCCAACGCGAAATTGGTACCTAAAGATAAGATCATCACTCTTGTAGATTTGCTTGATGACCAGAAGGAAACCCTGGTCATGGTATCTGGATAGTGGCTACTCGCAACACATGACAGGAGAAAGGCCTATGTTCCAAGACTTGAAGATGAAGAAGGGAAGAACAATGACTTTCGGAGGAAACCAAAAAGGCAAAATAATAGGTATTGGCAAGAAGTATAAACACTTCCCTTTCCATTGAAAACGTTTTATTGGTTGAAGGCCTTAAACATAATTTGCTGAACATAAGTCAATTGTGTGCCAGTGGAAAAAAAAATAGTTTTGAAAAAGGCCAATTTAAAGTCTAGACGACCAATGACCAACAATATTTTTTGTTGATAGATAAGGGAATTTGTATAAATATACATCTTCATGAATTGTATGTTCAACGTGTTTCATCTCTAGTATGAATAAAAGATGAGATTAAAATCTGGCATAGTAAATGTGAACACGAAAACTTAAGATTAACCTCTAAGTTACAATGATTTCGTAGAAGGATTGCCTAAAAATGACAAGATATTTTGTAATTGAGACAATTTTACAACACATTTATATAAACCTTTTGAAAATGATTGAAAAGAAAATAAAAGATGAACTACTTTATAATAATTTCGATTAGAGAAAATTATCGTGTTTTAAGTCAGAACATGTGTGATGAACTCTAATTGTTTTCACTCACATTTTTGTAAAATTAGTTTTAAATATTTAAATATACGTAACGCATGTATCAAAATTAATTTAAACTACAAAGTCGGGGATCATGTAATTTAATAAAAACTGTTATATTTAATTTTAACTCAGTGAACAATTTACCACACAGGGATAAAGAACCAAATGTACATATATTTTCTTTTTTCTTTACTTATATATTTTTTTTCTGTTTTATCCTGTATTTCCAATTTTCAAAAATAGTTTTAAGTATTATATTTTTTTTATCAAATTTTATAATTTGATAAAAGATTTTTTTCTTATCAAATTTTAAAATTTAATGATTTTTTTTATAAAATTTCAAAAATTATTGAAAGTGTTGTTTTTATTGAATTTTGAAATTTAATGAAAGATTTTTCAAAAACTTTATTAAATTTTGAAAAAAAAATATTTTTATTGAATTTCGAAATTTGATAAATGAAAAAATTCATGGAATTTCAAAATTTAATGAAACTTTGAAATTTTTTTATCAAATTTTAAAATTTGATGAGAAAAATTCTTTAATATGAAACATTGAAAGAATTTGAAAGTACATAATGAAATGATGAAAGGTGCAAGATGATGGTTCATTTGGTTGTAGAAGACTAATAACAATTTAACCATTCAAAATTAATGCGCAGTATAATAAATGTGACTTAAAGAGAGATAAATGAGTTTTTTTTAAGGCTTAAATGCTTATTCATTTTTATATTAAGAGATGAATTTTTTGTTTATTATCCGGTTTTAAAAATGAAGATAACATATAAATAAGGTCCACAAAGAAAAAACAAGTTCAACAAATCGTCAAAGAAAAAGTTGAACAAGAGATAAAAAAAACTAGACAGCAGAAGAGAGAAGAAAAAAAGTACAGCCACATCAGCATTAACTTAACGTCATTGCTGTCAACTTAACGGACAAAACCTTGTTCATACACTTTTCATAACATAAGGAACCAATGTTTTCATTTTTAAAACCGGATACGAAACAGAAATTGACTTTTTAACATGAGAACGAAGTAAGCATTTAAGCCTTTTTTTTTTTTATCGCGGATTTTGTCAAAAGTTGTTACATACCTTATGTCCACATTTTCATATAACCAACAATATATAAGAATATCTCAAAGCTTGCCTTTAGATTAAACTTTTCATTTTTCACATTGGCGTGTCAAATTTGAAACCGAGTTGGAAATTTTCAAACAGATTTCATGGACTGTTGAAGAAAAAATAGAAAAGAAAAAAAAAAGTTTAGCATCATTACTTCATCCGAAAATTCTTATTTTGAATTTTGTCATTCTTTATACTCTTTTACTGGTTTGCAATAGTTTAGTACTCAATTATCCATATCATACTTTTTTTAATATAATATCAAACTGTCAATTTTCTTTTGGTTCTAGTAACGGTGATATTTTTTAATTCATGCAAGTTAGTCAGGGAATTGAATATTTAATATCTTCAAAATTGACTCTATTACAAAATTTTTAAAAAATAATATATTCTTATACATAAAATTTTAAACATATATTTATTTAATTCTCAGAGTAGTTTTGTTAGTTTTGAATTAATAATTTTTATAGTGTTATATTTCAACAATATTACAAAAGAGATGGAACAAACTAATAGTCAAGACTAAAATAATTTATTTATCAAATATTAAATATAAAAAAGATTAAATAAAATTCAAAGGTGTCATTCAATACACACCAAGTTTGAACATATAAATTATTAATTTAACTCATTTAAAGGAGGCTTATATGTGTGTGACTTTATGTAAGTTTGCTTTTATTTTCTTTTCCTAAATATCAATTTTATTTTTAAAATTTTCAGTTTCATTTTATTTTAGGATCATAATAATTATTTTTATTAATTATACTTTTTAATATTTAAATAACTTACAGATGTATTTTGTAAGAGTATCTATACTTTTAATATAAAATTTGAAAATGAATTAGATATGACGTTTTTTCACATTTACTTTAAAATTTGTAGTTTTCTAAAGTCTCATCTTTTTCATCAAATTGAAGCCTTGAGAATGTGGTGAAGAATAAAATAGTTTGGACCAATTGAATTCTGGTTGTGGTAAGTATAGCCAATTTTATCTCAAGTTGTTCTTTTTTTTTAGTTTATGCTAAGGGAAGATACTACCTATATATGGTTGATTTATTCCAAAGCCTACTTAGATAGCTCAAAAGATAATTATTGGATAAAATATGTTTCAAAAGGGTTGATATTAATTTTTATCATGTTAGATTTTTTAGTGAGTGATATGTATATATATTAGTTAGTAAATCTTGTTTTTTATATAATTTAAAATATTAAATATGTTTTTATCTTTTAATTTTAGATGAAAATTGAAATTAAATATTTTTAAAATTTTGGATCAATTTAATTTTTCATCTTTATAAATATATAAATTTAATTTTTTTAAATTAATTTTCAAACACATTTCTTAGTTAATATTAAAACAGAAATATATCGAACCGTTTAAACATTCAAATATAAATTGTTAGATATATTTAAAACGTCAAATAAACTTAACAAAATTTAAATCAATACATTTAAAACATTAAGCAAAATTTAAATTAATTTCAACTTTTACTTAAAGACCAAAAATATATTTAACATATACAAAATACTATAAGTTTAAACCAAATAATATAATTAATTATAAGTCATTGGCATAAATAATGTGTATTTTTTGTTTCGTTCCTAAAGAGTATAATGAAACGTATCGTTGACAAAGAAAAAAGGATGGCTGAGGGAAAATCAAATTCATTCAAGTCAATGCTAGAAATCAATAAGGAAGAAATTTCTCACGGAAGACATTTGGTTGATTTAAAATAAGTAGAGCAATGAATAACTTCATTCCTTAATTGAATTTTTTTATTATATTAATACATCTATTATTTGTGGTGCATATCTACTCCTATTTGATTTTCTGTTTAACAATTTCGATTATTTATTTTACTCAGTAATACTTCCTTACTTTCATAACTCAGACACCTTTATATTTTTGTGATCTATGCATTAAAAATAAAAAAAAAATGTATTTTAATTCAAAGCATTTACTACGCAATAAATGAAACTTTCCCGAGGGACTGATTGTTCTCTTCCTTGTCATTCAACCAAAAAAAGGTTCTCTTTCAACCGATATTTTCTCCATACACGACTCAAATGTCACTTAAATTAATTATAGTTGATTTTTAGTACTTCATTTTGGTTAAATGTTTTTTCTTCCTCCAACTTTCATTACACCTATCTATCTTGAAGGCTCCAAAATAAGCGTTATTATATATACTGTTAAAAATAATAAGTAGCATGGATAATTTTAAAAAGATGTAATAAATTGAAAAGAAAATGCATAAATAGTATTTTTTTATTATTGATATGCATTAAGAAAATATGAAACTATATTCTAAGATGATATAGAATATCTTATTTATTCCTTGAATGTGCAGCAAATTGTTGATAATTTAGGGTGTGACGAAAGAAAAAGGAAAGTCACAACTTGGTTGTTAGATACCCGTGAAAATGCAATATATGCTCATTGACAGTGGAAGAATGGTCACCTTTTTCATTCAATGCAAGCAAGATGCATGGTAACATCACCAATTTGCAAATGCAAATTTCGAATAAAAAATATATTTTTGAAAACTATAATTATTTAATAACTCATCTTTTATTAAGATAATAGCTAACATGATAATTTTGTATTGTATTATTTAGAATTAATAGAATAGCATATAAGTAATTATAAATTAATTATATTTTTTAAAAGTGTAAAATTATCATTATTTTCTCCAATTCCTCACTAATTGGCAACATGCGTAATTACTCACACGTAACCAATTTGCGTGTGCAAAACTTTGGTCCAATATTATTGGAAATGTTTCATATATAGGTTTCTTTAAATAAAAAGTATATATATATATATATATATCATTATTTAATATATTTATAAAGTTCATATCCAAGTTGCATGCAAATTGATGTCTCACAGGTCAACACAGCCCACATGAAAGTTGTGTGGAGTTTAGTTTAACCTTTTTTTAAAGTACAAGAATTGAACGAGTAATTGAAAAGCAGTACGGAGTTTTTATTTTTAGACGATTTTTTTTAAAATAAATTCGACAATTAATTTTACCAAATAATTTTTTTTAAAAAGATATTTGAGAAGAAGAAACACATGAAAACCTAAGACAGAAACCACTTCTCTCGTCAACATATATTTGTTTAGTCACGAAATCTTCGTGATCAATTTTGAAAATTTGACATATTTTAAAATAAGTTTTAGTTAGTGATCTGATTTTAGCAAACGCGAGATTAAAATTAGGATAATTTATAACTATTTAAAATGATGTTAATATAAAGCTAAAAATACATTAACATGTGTCATGCAAAGTTTATGAAGTTAATTTTTATTCATCGTTCGTTTTTTACAATATCAAAATTAAATTCAATTATTTCAAAATTTAAAGGAATAAAAAAATGGAAAAAATTGATAATGAATGGAGGTAATCCAACAGATTTTCGGAGGTCTGTGAGGAATTGAGCGACCAAATATAAAGGACCAAGCTCACACTTCTTGCAATTAGCCCAAACAAATATCTACTCTGAGAAGTTTCTTCAAGCACCCCCATACATTTCTTTTCGCACCCTCGTAAAGTTTTGTACTTCGGAAAAGTTTTGTACTACGCAGTCTGAAATGTAAATTTTACATTCTAAAATATATAATTTAGAAGTATTTTTTACTTTATATTATATAACATACAATGTGGAATACAATTTTTTTATTCTAAACAGCATGACCAAATATAAAATGGTATTCTAAATTATACAATTTCAACTGATTGTATTTTTTGGGTCCTAAGCTATTGATAGGCCTAGCAGCAGACTAAATAAATGGCGGGTGTTGCTCCCTCCACCGCCACCCCTTCTCCCTCTACCTTTCCACAAAATTTTTAATGACAAAATTACCTTTTAATTTTTAACCATTTTACTTTTAATCTTATATTATTCTTCACTTTTACTCTTGTGCAAACCCCCCCCCCCACCAGCTTTCTTTGAGATCTGTTTCTTCCCACCGTCGTCTTACTCTCTCATCTCTTTCGGTGAGATCTGTTTCTTCTCACCCCAACTCTCCCCTTCTCTCCGTTTGTGGTGGTGCGATGGTGTGGCAGTGGGTACGGTTGTGGTTCGTTGGTAGTGACTGGTGCGTGTAGATCTTCGTTGGTCTACCCTCAAGTTGGTTTTCTTTAACCTATGTGCCCTAGTGCTCTCGAATTGTATAGCCGCGGCCTCCTCCCATCGCATCACATCACACAATCAAACCAAAGGAGATGTAAGATACGCTATGGATAGGGTGTTCTCCTCAGTCGACGAAATCTTTGATCACTTCTGGCCATCGCCGCCGACCCCATCTCCGTCGCCGATAAGGCCTTCCAATGCTTCATCCAGAAAGCTCCCACTTACGCCACTGTTACTACTCGCATTTTCCTCCGCAATTCCACTGTTAGTCGTCGTTGGATCGTCTTCTTCACGCGGGATGTTTGGCACACAGCGCTGCCGTCGCCCGCCGCATGATCTCCACCATCCTTAGCGGCCACCGCTCCATCTATTATGACGCCTTCCATTCCCGCCATCATATCTCTCTATCACTTGTAAATCCTGGAAGAGGATAACCACCAACCCGTGCCTGGATGAATCTCATCTACAAGTTGATGAAAAATGTAGTCTTTCGAAAGGTCGTAGTCATAATCAAATGCAATGTATACTCTTTCTCCAACTCACTTCATATCAATTCATATGAAGGAACCATTTGCAACTAATAACAAAAGTAAGCTCCCAAGGAACTCCTTCTCCAATCCGCAGGGAAGACCCAATTCAGAGCAGTGCCTCCATCTCCTTCGCAACGAACACAATGGGAGTACTCACCCCTACAGGGACTTCAACTTCTGTTTCACCTTCCATCAAAGTTATTATTTTAATATATTTTGGTCAAAGAGAGAAAGAGATTTAAGGTTAAAAGTAAAATGGTTAAAAATTAAATGATAATTTTGTCATTAAAAATTTTGTGGAGAGGTGGAGGGAGAAGGGGTGGTGGTCGAGGGAGCAACACCCATAAATGGCTAAGGAGTTTCTTCCTACAGTTCCACGTATTTCTTTCTGCACTCCAATTAATTTTTATAATTTGGTTTGTGTAATCTAAAATATAAAATTTTATTTTGGAATGTATGATCAAAAATTTATTTTTTAGTTCTTATTTCAAATTATATAATTCAAAATACAATTTTTAATATTCCAAAATACAAAGTCTTATGGAGGTGCAAATAGAAATTATGGAGATGCAGGAAAAAGAAATTACCCATGCCTCAGTCCCAATCGTTCATGGGTGTTGCTCCCTCCACCACCCCAAGTGCTCCTCCACCTCCCCACTATTTTCTTTTATTCCAAAAATACTCTACACCTCCCCACTATTTTCTTTTATTCCAAAAATACTCTACACCTCCCCACTATTTTCTTTTATTCCAAAAATACCCCACACCTCCCCATTATATTCAACAATCTTTCTCTTTCTCTCTCCACATTAATGGAGCATTCACATGGCTTAGATTTAAACTTGTGATACATTGCAAAATTTTATTTAGACTTTCCCTTAAATAAGTTTGATTCAATCTTATTTTCACTACTCAATATATTTTTTTTTCTTCAAATTACTTAATAAATGGTAAAATTTTGTTCTAAATTTCTAGAAAAATGTTTATATATACGTGTGTTTTTTTTTACATTTAATATCTATAATTTGTAACATTATATTATGTTTTAACTTACCGATATGTTTGACTCAAATAACTTGAATAAAGTATTTAATTTATTAGATAAATAATATAAAAATATTATTAAATACTTAAAATATAAAAGAAAAGTTATTTGTTAAAGATTTGGAATTTATTTAGTTCATTCGTCATTATAAAGTTAGTATATAATAATAATAATATATTATTTACTATTAATAGTATTATGTTTATTCTTTTGTATTTGTATCGAACTTTTAAGTTTATAAAATGGAAGTGGTAGAAGTACTAATATTGAAGTTTCCTCTGAATTTTATATTTTGCAATATATCACAAGTTTAAATCTGAGCCATATGAATGCTCCATTAATGCAGAGAGAGAAAGAGAAAAATTGTTGAAGATAGTGGGGAGGTGTAGGGTATTTTTGGAATAAAAGAAAATAGTGGATAGGTGTGAAGTATTTTTGGAATAAAAGAAAATAGTACGGAGGTGCAGAAGCACTTGGGGTGGTGGAGGGAGCAACATCCATCGTGCATTGGTGTATGTGGTTTGGAGACTTTGGGCCAACCAAAAATCAAAACTGTGTTTTTGGGACTGGCAATTCATATCCAATAACCAAAGAGTGTCACTATAAATTTTAGCTAAAAGACATTTTTCCAAGTAATTATGATTTTTGACTCTCAATTGGAGACTTAATCATCCTCAATATTTCTTGCCCCTTTTTAACAGATGTGTTATGTGAAAATTGATCCAAATTCTTCCCAATCCCTTTCATACTTTTTAGCAAATTTGTCTTTTTTTGATACACTCTTTATCTATGATAAAAAAGAAGAAGAGGAAAACAGTTTCAATGTAACAAACAATCATGAGAAGGAAGGTTAAAACATAGAAGAACTAAAGTAAAAAACAGTAGCATATATTTGCATGTAAAGTTTCCTCTTGAAAATTTTACAGCAGCATTTGGTAGAAGCAAATTTAGGCCAAGTTCACCTAGTTTTGGATCTGACGGGGTGAACAGGATTTGGCCACCAAAAGTAAAACCATGGAAGTTGGATGATTGGTGAGGAAGAAAAAACTTATTATCCCCACAACGTTAGCTGTTGATTGTATGGTTAGATGCAGAAGCTAAGAACGTGGCCTTTTCGGGATTTACATAATAGAAAATTTAAGAAGGAAAGATTAAAGTAAGAAGTAACGGGAAGCACTCATGAGCAGCACTTAAAAAGGGTTCTAAAAGTGTGCGCAAATTAAGGAGTTCCTCAGTATCCTCCAAAAGTGAGAGGAAACGACCACTGGTCCAACCAAAAAACTAAAATTTTACCAAATGCATAGAAGGGGACCTCCCCCTAAGCTAAAATTCGTCTTCTTCATCATCAATTTTCTCATTCTCTTTTCTCTCTTTCACACACATTTAGACTTCATGTCTTGCCTAAAGGCCAAAACCTCTTTCTCCACACCTTTTACAACTCCTAGCACAGTCCAACTTTGTTGCACCCAAGAGTGCCAATCACCATCAACTAAAAATTTCTGTTATGTAATAGGATAAAGATATTCGTTTAAGATAAGGACGCATCCAAAGTTTTTACCTTGCTCAATGAAGATACTCTCGGTTAAAACATGCACAAGTAAAAGCTTAGGATTATGGAGGAAATCATCGTTTTATCATGTTAATAATTCGTAGGTCCAATTATTGAATCCGTGCAGCCACCCCATTGATTTATCATATAATATTTTGAGTAGATGAGGTAGTTAAAACGAAAAAATGGTGAAGGAATATTAATGAAATTAACATGGAGTTGTTTTTGTGTGGAAAAGATATAATATTCTTACTTTTTTTGGGTGTGGCTGAGCTAGTTTGGGATGGGGTTTGCAAGCACAGAGATCTAGGATCCCAAAAATCGCATATCAAGTCAGCAACATAAATTCGTTGCTGACAGAATAGCATTCATGATTTGACGCACCATCTTATGATTTGTCTGTTTCTATTCTTCAAAAAAGATAAAGTTCTCACACGTGCCACTACTCACAACAGGCCAAACCATTTTCATTCTAAAGTTATATGCTACATGTAAGCAAACTGAGAAATCCACACTTTGTATAAAATAAAAGGTTCAAGAGAAAAGAGAGAATACATACAAATTCTAATAACTTCTATATGTACTCCTCTGAAGAATTCCAAAGTATTCAAAGATTTGAGTTTGTTATTATTCCTCAAGCAAATGTGTTCATGTATTTCCTTTTGCAATCTCTTGCGATTTTCCAAAAAGAGGGGTTACTCTCTCCCACAAGTCATGATCGTTGGTCGTGCACCATAACTTTTCATCTTGGAAGTGCTTGTTTGGCATGGCACCGTCATGATCCTACTTGCAAAACATAACTTTGCATATTGGAAGTACTTGTTTGGCACCATGGAAGCAAAACCCCACCAGCTAGTGCTCTGCATATGAGAGCACCACGGTAAATCCAGACAAGGTTTTTCATCGATCCGCAATATGTTTCACATATTATTTCAATTACATCATTTCACATTTCAGAATATTTGTTTATTTTAAACCAAATATCATTTCTTTTCTGAAATGTCAAACGGAGCATGTTATAGTGTTATAAGATATATAGCCAGAGTTAGTGTAAAAGATTTTGCTTTATTAATTAATTAAGACATAATTTTAGTGTAACTACGTACCAAGGTAGCTGGTAATAACTTGTAGTTAAGTGTAAACGAAGATGACATGAGTGAAGATTTTTGTGTAGAAAGAATTTAGGGAAAAGCAGTGGAGAAAGAGTGAAGATTCCATAGAGTGTGAGATGGCACATGCATTGGGTTTGGATAGGCCGAAAGATTGATGCCAAATATTGCCAAGTTAAGTAAAGGGGAAGCACTTGCATGGCATTATCCATTGTATGGACATCTAAGCAGTAACGAGTACAGGGCCCCAACATTCTGCTTCTATAGACTTATTAATACACCTAACAGCTCATGCAACCAAACAAAGTGTACTATTAATTTTAACGTATTGGGTATGATTAGACCCACCAACTGTGAATATTATTATTTTGTGTTTTGAGAAGAAATAAGGAAGTATTTTTAAAAATGATTATTGTGTGGATAGTGTTTGGATGGAGGTGATAATCTGCATAGATGAGATTTGGGGTTATCGAAAATGAAAAGGGGAAGAAGTAAGAGAGGACAGAAGAGAAGAAACACAGGCACAGTGGTGAAAGAACTGAAGTGGGTTCACTTTGCCATCGCTATCATCCTTTCTTACCCAGAAAGCCTCCACCCGTCTGCACCCGCTTGTCCCTATTATCATTGCCTGGGTCAGGATCATTTCAATTTTTAACAAACAATTCTCTATTTAATATTTTTTTTTATCTATGCACAATATTATATTTAAAAAAATTAAAATCAAAATTACAACTAAAATCTCGCATTCTCAAATCCATGCAAGTCGCTAACTCTGTTCATAGACTTCCTCATAATAGCAACCTTAGCCAGTCGCTCAGCGGCTCGCCAAGCCGAAGTCGGTGTCAGCGGCTCTATTTTTTCTTCGGCGCGACTGTTAATACGCGTTGGTCTCTGTCTGCGCCGCTGAAGCTCCGCTTGCTCAGCTTCGAGCCACCGCAGGAACTCCTCATCCGGCTTACTGGATTGCATTAGAAGGGCTCGAGCCGAGGAGAGCAAGTGAAGAGCCCCAGAGAGATCGTTGTGTTCGGCCAGCCGCGTCGACTCGGCTACGGCTCTGGCGGTGACGTGGAGGTTTCGTAATCGTTCGATCTTGGGGCAGGAGGATCGTACGGTGTGGGGACGAGGAACAAGCATTGCCTGCTCAACGGGATTCAAATACTCTCGAGTGAGGGGGTCCCGATAAGAGGATCGTACGGTTAGAACGTGGTGGGACCCAGCGGATGCGGCAGGCACCTTCAGTTCCACCAACAATTCTCTTTCCTCCTCCGCGTAGAGATCCCCAATTCGGATCCAACCAGAACCAAGCGAAACGGGTCGACCCGCTAATGAGTACACGCCAGCGATCTCCACTGCTCGCGATCGCGACACCACCTCTAACTGAATCCTAACGTCCTGAGCAACCACGCTCAACAAACCACCCACGAATTTCGCGAGCGCGTCGTCGGAGAGCGCGTGAGGAGAATCCCCCAGGCGCACCGCGTGGACAGGGACTTCGAGGTGCGAGAGGCGAGTGGTGGACACCAGCGAGGGCTTGTGAATACTGTTTCCGGCACGTGATTCGGGGATATCGGATAGGACTATGATGCTCGCGACACCGTTCTTCTCGCGGCGGTCCTCGAGCACCTTCGCGGCCTTTTTGACGGCGTCGTTCTTCACCGGAGTTCCTTCTCGGGACTGGTCGATGGAGGCAAGTGCGTCGACAATCCGACGCGCCGATCTCTGGCCGCCGCCAGTCATTCGCCGCAGCGGAAGCAACCGCTTGGATCCGGCGGAGAATGCAACGATTGAGAGACGATCCGTTGGGCGGAGCGATGAGATTACCTGTCGCATGGAGTTTTTCATCAGGCGGAGTTTGTTGCCGGACATGGCGCCGCCTACGTCGAGCACGGCGACGAGATCAATTGGAGCTCGACGAGGCGGTTTCGGAGCGTGAGGTGGCTTCAGCTTCAAAACGACAACGTATGTTTCGTAGTTTCGGTTGGCAGCGACAATGGCTGCCTCCGGCAGCAACGATAGCTCGAGGTTCCTCCGGATTACCGGTGAGGAAGGTAAATTGGGAAGCGGAGCAACGTTGAAGCCCTGAAATTCTGTTTTGTTGTTGTCTTCTTCCTCCTCGTTATCGGACTCGGGAATGGGGTTGAAGCGAGACAGTGAAGTAGGAGACATGAGGGGTTCGTCATCGTTGTAAACCTTGAAGGTTTTCTTGTTGTTATCGTCATTGTGGTGGATGGAGAGTACTGGAAGTTCCTTCCAGCTAGTGTTGCACACGGGGCAGGTTAGGATCGGGTGCTTCTTCACTATGCAAGGGAAGTGGAACGTATGAGAGCATTCGGCCGTGAAAATTGCAGTTCCTTGCCCACTCCTCACACTCTGAGTACAGATTCCACATCGACTCTGCAAAAGACAAACCATTAAAATTCAACCGTTAGACGGTGATTGATTAGGATAACACGATTCGTTGGGTTTAAGAAACTACTTAAGAATTAAGGAATCGCGTATGAGAAGAAAAAGCTAAAAAGAAGAAACCAAACTTGGTATATTGATGTTGTTGCTTACTTTGGATAGGCGTAGAGTGGCTTTGAAAAGTGAGAAGCTGGATGGTGACTTGGGGGATGAGGGGTTTGAGTTATGGAACAACCTTGGAGTTTTGCATTGAAGTTTTGGACTGTTAGGGACCGAACAGGTGGTTCGACACCGGAGGGTAGGGGTGGGTGGAGGTTGAGATTCGCAGCGGGGGGTTGATGGGTTAGAGAAAAATCCAAACTTGGAAGTGATTTTGGGACTGTGATTGGTATCGTTGTTATTGTTCTGGCAATGTTGTTTTCTCTCAGTGAAGACTTTGGGTTCTGTATCTTTGGGGATGGATGTGCAGAAGGCTCTTCTCCACCCAGTAACCATTCTCACAGTGTTGTAAAAGCGACTTTAGGAATTGAAGTGATGATGAATTGGATTATAGTTATAGAGGAGAGAGGAGTTTGAACATGAAAGATGATTAGAAAGGGAAAAGGAGGAGAATAAGAAAATAAGAAAGAGGAAGAAGAAATGGATTAGATTGAGAGAGGGTTTTCATGTTCCTCTTTTCCTTCTTTCTATTTCCATTGAGCAGCATGTATTTATCCATGTCTTGACCTAGGTGAATTTTCTATTTTTCTGTTTGGAGAGTCTAAAAAAGACGACCTGAATGGAAAAAGGCTTGTGTGTTGCTTCTAAATTGAACACCCTATCTGTGGTTGTGTCCACAACAGTGTACAATAAAAAATGTGAAAATCACGTAAAATGGTAGAAAGACAAAAGGGTTTGGGTATAGTTGGGAATATTATTATCCGGGTAAAGTGAAAGTGGGGGTGGTGTTGGGATTAACATGTGCAACTGGCAAGTGGAGGTTTCTAACTACAGTAACAAGTCAACGGGTTCCCTCCTCGGAATCCTGCATCACTGTCTCATTCCCACGTTATGGTCACCGACCCATGCAATAGTGTGAGCTCCAGAAGCGTCTCCATCTCTCCATCTCTCTCCCTTTGCACGCACACACCTTCATTCATGGTTACTCCCATTCATCCCTTTCGCCTTAATCTTCGTCACTTTTCCCTTTTCCCACAAATCAAAACCCTCCAAACCAACCTTTTGATTTTTTACTTTTTTATAATACTAACAGAAAAAATATTATTGGTTGGTTGAAATGTGCAGGAATTAGTGAGTCTGATTGGGCATTAAGTTGCCGAGCCAACTTTGGTACCTATCATCTGGTTCCTCCGTTGTGGGCTCCATTTCGTTGGCCATCGATATTAATGGTGTGGGAAATTGTGATGTTCAGGACATAGACCACTCCTTCTCCGCAGAAGGGCCAATTCGTCATTTCATCTCTGCAATCCATTAATTACCATAACAATGCATTATTAGTTTGGGTTCTAGTCAATCAATTCAATACAATACCATAACGGCCATTGGCTGGCTGCATCATATATATATTTTTTTGTCTTTTTTTAATTTCCTCATCAATCCCAAGAAAATGCCTAACCTAAAAGAATTATAATTTAAAAATGATACCCTCACTGTTTTCTTACACCAAGTTAATGCGTTATTGATGAGGATAATTGTGGACTAGTGTGGTTCCAACCACTAATGGCACAAAGTTACTTTAGAGAAGTTATTGTTGAGATTTGCAAATTGGGGCATGTCTTAATTACGCATAACTACTCTCTCACACTTGGTTTATGACTCATTTGATTATTCATAGATAAGATCAAACTGTGTTCCAACCAAGTACTGTGATCAGAACAAACTCACCTCAAGGTCGTCAAGCATTTATTTATCAAAATTCTTCATCATTATTCTTATAATGCTAATAAATTATAAATTCAAAATTGCTTTCCACTTATTAATTATTTTGTACTATAAAAAGAGTATTTGATGAAAATTTTGTGTGGTAAAAATAGTTTGGACAAGATTAAATAAAAGTGAGACAGTGTTGAGATTTCACGAATAAGGAAATGCAGAGTTGGTTTGCTTATGTATGTTCTCTCGTAAAAAGGCAGGTCTAAGGGGGGCAGGTTTCACCTCACTGTGTAAAGTTCACACTCAGATTTCCCTGTAAAGTTCTCATCAACATCATCATTACCATCATAAAGGTTTTTTATAATTTTTTATTATAATTTAAACCCTTTCTCCTTCTCCCTTATCATCATCATCACTCATATTTTTACCTTCTACAGTTCTGCAACATATGATGTCTGATCTAAATGCTGTAGGTGTAGTGTAGCTAATTACTTATAGCTCAATGAGTTGGCTATTATATTGTTATTTGTATCATTCCAACAGTTGAAAGTTATTGGTAATTGATTTATCAATGTCTACCAGTGCCCATGGTGGGACTATTATTCACAACTATATTTCATGCACCATTATTTCAAATCAAACCAAAGATTCCTGACAAAGGTTTGCTATTAGTCACAGATCAAAACACCCAATGGAGTTCGCTCAAAGGAATTGCATTATACTTTTTATTCATTCAACATAGAGTTTGCGGAAGGAGTAAAATGAAGGACTTACTAAGGTAACAAATACATTGAATGTCTTGGTTCATTTTTTGTGTTGCCTGAATTTATCCATTGTTCATGATGAAAACTTTATTCTATTATTTGGTTCTCTAAAATGGAGAAACAGATAGAATCACATGAAGTGGAGTTTTCTTAAAATAGAAAACTCTCAAAGACACAGTTGAATTATTTCGCTGAACCAAACCAAAACAGTCGTAATATCCATTGCACTGCATCAATGAGCATAGCCTGTGAATCGGATTGCTTGGTCTCAATTATTGGCAGAGAACGACATCCTTGTGGAAACTCCTTTCTGTTTCAAAATATGCCTTTCTCCTGTCAAAGCTTAAAATACATAATTTGATAAATAATTGTGATATATAAAGTATACATTAAATAGGTTTATTTCATAAAATTCATTATATATATATATATATATATATATATATATATATATATAGTTTCTAGACATATTCAAAAGTTACAATAATACCAAATACTTGCTTACTGTAAACTTTAACAACATGCAAGATGTAAAGTTGTTAAGCTAATTTGCTTATTAAAAACATTATTTTAGGATTTTTATTTTCTTGTTCTTTTTTGTTTCCTCTTCTATCTAAATAAAAAAGCATCGTAACGAGAATAAATAAGAATTTAGTATAAATGAACAGATATTTCTGTAAATAATATACATGCATTGTCTGAAACAAATATGTCTTTATGTACATTAAATATAAATTGTCACATACGTTAAAAGTTTAACAATGTAATTTTCCAATGAATTTTAAATTTAACACTTTGTGGAATATAAGTTTTTACAGCAGTTTAAATTGAAGAGATAAAGACAAAAATAAAATTATGGAATTTTTTTGTATTTTGTTTTAATTGATTAAAAACGAAAACTAAAAGCATATTGAGTGTCTGAAAATGTGTTTTACTTTCACAAGTATCGAAGAAACTGAATAAAGTAGTGCAGTAGGGATTTGACGCCGTTAGGAAGAGTCATTTACGTACCATTGAGAAATGCACACATAAAGGACGGTGTCAGTTAGTCAACTCTCGTTGTTTAGCGAACTCACTCACCTGTCAACATTATCTCCGTACACCACTCACATCAACCTTATGCTCCCAGTAATTCTTCAATTCAAAAATATAATATCACTTTTCGAGATTGCTTCATAATTTTTTTATTTACATTGCAATTCATAATATAAGTATATCTTAATCCAAAGTTATCACTTTTAATTAAATTTAACCGTCAACATAATTTTAAACTATGATTTTAATTTTAAAATAATGCTAAAGTGAGATAATATACAAAGAAAGAAATATACAATAGGAAAAGTGAGCTTAGATTCACAAAAAGAAAAGTTGGAAAATTGAGAAAATGTCTTGGTGAAAAGCTTTTTATATAAACATGAGCTAAAAAGCATGAAAAAAATGTAATATCACAAATCCTGCTGTATGGTAGGATACCTAGAACGACCGATCGTCCACTTAGTCGACCACCCACTTAGTCAATCACTGATGGTAGACAACATTCGATCGTCTTCAGTCGATCGCTCACTCAGTCGACCATTGATGGTCGATAGCATACGATCGTCCTCAACCGATCGTACACTTATTACGATCGGTTAAGGACATCCTAGGATTGATCTCCGCCCCCCTTCACAACAATCGTCGTAAACGATCCTTATCTAACGATCGTCTATTGATAGATCTAAAGGGCGGTTCATCAGTTTCGGTCCGAATGGACATATTAATCCTGAGAGAGCGGTTAAACATATCCGGTTATGAAGCTTTGATCGCTGGTCTAACCCTCGCCAGGGAACTCGCGGTCGCTCGTCTAGAGTGTCGAATGGACTCACAATTGGTAGTTGGACATATGAACGGGACATACCAGGTTAAAGACAATCAATTGCTGCGTTACTTCCATAAAGCTAACACCCTGCTCCAGGATTTCACCGAGGTCGGCATTATCCATGTACCCCGGGAACAGAACACGAGAGCAGATCTCTTGTCTAAATTAACTCACTCCAAGGAGCGAGCACAACTGTCTTCAATCATCAAAATGACGCTCGACCATCCGGTCGTCGAGGCTTTCGCCACCGATGTCCCGACACCGACGGTCGATTGGAGGCAGGAAGTCAAGGATCTGATGATGAAGCAGGAGCGAGGGGAAAAAGTAACAGCGCGTGAGTCAAAGCGCGTCGCACGTTTTCTGTACATAGGTGATGACCTATATCGACGCGGCCATAGTACCCCTCTGCTGAAATGCATATCAGGAGAGGAAGCTGACTACGTCATGCGCGAACTTCACACTGGAATCTGCGATTTTCATTCAGGCAAACGTACGCTCAGAGCGCGCGTTCTTCGCGCAGGATATCACTGGCCAACAATCGATCAAGATTGCAAGACGCTCGTCAAAAAGTGTATTTCCTGCCAAGTCCACGGTCAAGTTGCCCGCATTCCCCCCGAAGAATTACATAGTATCATATCTCCGTGGTCGTTCGCTCAATGGGGACTCGACATAGTCGGACCCTTACCCCTGGCCAAAGCACAGAACAAATTCCTCCTAGTCGCCGTCGATTATTTCACCAAATGGATCGAAGCCGAACCCCTATCTATTATCAGCGCTCAACGAGTACAGAAGTTCATCTGGCATTTAATCTGTCGATTTGGTCTACCACAAAAGATCATCACTGACAACGGTCGACAGTTTGTCGAGCGCAAGTTAGAGGAATTCCTCAGCAGTCTGGGCATTAAACACGTAACCAGCTCGGTGGAACATCCGCAAACGAACGGCCAAGCGGAGGCCGCGAATAAAGCTATACTCATTGAAATGAAGAAGCGACTTGGCGAAGCCAAAGGTTTATGGGTGGAAGAACTACCCAAGGTCTTATGGGCATACAGATGCACCCCACACGGCTCAACCGGGGAAACTCCATTCAACTTAACTTACGGCATTGATGCCATGCTCCTAGTCGAGGTCGGAGAGCCCTCGCTGCGACGACACATCACCAACCTAACCATTAATGATGAGCAGCTGCGGATGAATCTCGACACCCTCCCCGAGCGTCGAGAAGTCGCCACCGTCCGTTCTGAAGCTCAAAAGAGAATGCTCTCCCGCCGCTATAACACTAAGGTAAAACCCCGCGCGTTCAAAAACGGCGATCTGGTGTGGCGGAAACGGGGGGCAGCCAGGGTGAATCAAGCGCACGGAAAGTTAGCGGCCAATTGGGAGGGGCCATTCCGCATCATTGAGGACCTGATGAATGGGGCATACCGTCTCCAACTCCTGAACGGACAACCTGTTCCCAACACGTGGAATGTTACTCACCTCAAATTTTATTTTAGTTGATATTCCTTTATATTCATGACACATTATTCATTTCAGTTCAAAACAATGATATATTTTATTATTATTTCATTACATTTTCTCATTTGTCGAGTCCCAGGTTTAGACTCCCCTAATCTCATTCGACATGTTACATAGTCGCCACCAGGCAACCCACTAATAGCAAATGCTCAACCAGATGCACGTTCCCCTACAACACATCCGCACCTGGTTGATTTGGACAACTCCAACTGGTAGATGTTCTCCCTCGAACACCTAGTTCCACATGGGATACCTTCCCACTGGTAGATGTTCTCCCTCGAGCACCCAGTTAAGTTCGGGATACTAATCCCACTGGTAGATGTTCTCCCTCGAACACCCAGTTACGCAGGGGATACAATCCCACTGGTAGATGTTCTCCCTCGAACACCCAGTTAGAGTCGGGATACTGATTCCTGGGTAGATGTTCACCCTCGAACACCCAACGCATCCAACCTAGACGCTCGTTCATAAACTCTATACGCATCTATCTCACGCCCACACAAGACGATGGTTTTCATCATACAACACAAATATAAATGCCGAACCGAAATGCATAAAATTCAAATATTCAAGTCATCAACTATGTCCAACAACACATACAACACATAAGCACACAAGCACATAAGAGTTTCAATTCCTAATCTATTACAATATTAGGCGACCCGACAGCGTTCTCTACGGCCACCGCCTCAGCTGGTTCATCTACAGCGATCACCTCATTAGGCTCGTCAGCAACGATCGCCTCTTCATCCATACCATCTTCAGCCTCCATAAAGGCGTCTTCCGGAATTTCACACAAGGGCTTCAGTTGACCCTCGTACACGTCCTTCCGAACGTCGAACGCCACCCCCTCGGTCGACACCTCAAGCAAATGTCTGACCTGCCTCAGAGCCTTCTGAAAGCCCCGGGTATGTTCAACCACTATAGCTTCTTTCATCTCCTCTATTATCTCCTTGTCCTCGACCGACTCCGCCCGCAAATCATCTCTCTCCTTGGTCAACACCGCCATCATCTTCTTTGCCTGTTCCAGCTCGCGCGACACTTGGTCGCGCTCCTTCTTCAAAGCCAGAGTAATCCTCGGGCACTAGTCAGCAGCACTTCGGCCTCGCTTAGTAGTTGCTCCGACCGTTTCTGCTTTTGATCGCAGAGGGCATGAGCCTCAGTCAGCTCCTTCAATTGTGTCTGCGTTTTCTCCAGCTCAACCCGCAATGCGCCTCTGTCAGAAGCATACGCCATATGCCAAGCCAGCATTTGTGCTCGACTCGCCATCTCCAACATGGCGTCGGCTATTTGTTGCTCAGTCATATTCTTTATCACCCTCTTTTCCGAGTTATCTAAGTTAAACTCCACCTTATGACTCAGGGTGAAGGACGGATCCCATACGCCGTTAGGGAGGGGACGCTCTGTTTCGTCTGCAACCTCCTTCCTCTTCTTCAATGTTGCGCCACTGGCGTCGACTGCCTTGCCCCTCCTTTTTCGTATCAATGGTTGCTCTTCGACGACCATTGCTTCATCGGTCGACACCGATAGCACGACCGGACCAGTTGGTTGCGCTTGTGTACACCTGAATGAAGACCCGGGACGGTCAGCTTCCGTCTTCTCGGTGTCGATGGATTGAAACCAGTTTCGGACACTTCCTTTCCTCCCCATTATCTCGGTGAAACAAAGGTCACTCCAGAACAGTCAGCAACAACAAAGCAAAAGATAAAAATAACAAGAAGAGAAACATACCAAATACCCTCGAATCAGCGTCATCGTGCTCAAGGCAATTTATGAGCCGACGGGAAGAAAAGGGGCGTGGCAACGCCGTCAACACATTCAACGCCTCTAATTCTTCGATCGTCATTTTATCCTCGGCCCACGAGGTGAACCTCAGCGGCTCCTGCGTCCAGTACAGTGGGAATTTGGACCTTCCCTCTCCATCAAAAAAGTGCCTTCGCCCAGAGTCGAGGATCGACACTTTAAAGAACTTATCTTTAAAGCCCCTATATGACTGCAAATAAAGCTCTAACAGAGCATTACCCGGCTCGAAAATCAATGACACCCAACCCTTCTTCGCAACCGGTCGACACCTAGAGAAGTACAAAAACAGAGCCATAGTCGGCCTAATTCCCAAGGCCCGACATAACACGGCAAATGCCTGCATGTACCCCCACCCGTTGGGATGCAACTGACTGGGTGCGACATTTTGGGTCTTCAACACATCCATTTGGAAGGTTGTGAACGACAATCTCAGATAGAAATCATAAAACGGTGAAACATAACAGTAAAAGAACTCGTGGGAGCTATTCTCCCTCCCGTAGAACACTCTCTCATCCTCACGACAGGCAACCAATTTCACACACGTTTTATAGCCTAGGGTTCTCAAAATACAATTATTTTCTACCCAGTCTGCTAACACCGCCCTACTCCTAAATCGACTACTGAGTTCGTTCACTTCACGCGCCGCCCAGCCGTAATCCCCACCATGAGCCGGAACACGTTCTTCTGGGCCTTCACTCCACACGTTTCCATAAACAAACGCGCTCTCACCACACGGCACAATGGTGATTTCAGGGCATTCCGCCGTTGACGACGGCCCCGGTATATCACTACCGGCTCTCTGCCCCTTTTCTTCCATTATCGGCAGTAAGCACACTAATAGGGAGAAAGGATTAAGATTTACCTGGCGAATCAGTTTGACAACACACGTTGACGGTATATGAAGACAGGTTCACTCACAAAACCACCACGAGAATCGTCACCGGCGCACAATGCACTTTTCGTTTTTCAAAAACCCGCGAATGATGAACTCCTCTCATTTACTTTCGTCTTAAAGAATCAAAAGAGACAGACCGCCCTGCGCCGTAGGATTCCTTCAATCTAACGGTTTAGATTTCGTGACTTTTCACATTCTCCAGAGGCGGGAAACCCTAAACCTTACCTCAAAACGGTGCGTAGCGCTTCTCCCATAACGGTACATTCACCGTCCTACAGTAAACTCGCGGACCCAACCCAGGCTTATTTACTCGGACTCGGGGGGCATTATGTATGGTAGGATACCTAGAACGACCGATCGCCCACTTAGTCGACCACCCACTTAGTCGACCACTGATGGTAGACAACATTCGGTCGTCCTCAGTCGATCGCCCACTCAGTCGACCATTGATGGTCGACAGCATACGATCGTCCTCAACCGATCGTACACTTATTACGATCGGTTAAGGACATCCTAGGATTGATCTCCGCCCCCCCTTCACAACAATCGTCGTAAACGATCCTTATCTAACGATCGTCTATTGATAGATCTAAAGGGCGGTCGATCAGTTTCGGTCCGAATGGACATATTAATCCTGAGAGAGCGGTTAAACATATCCGGTTATAGTGCCACAAATCACGGAGTCAACTGATCCAATATCTAGCACGACTGAACAGTTATACTCTCCACAACCAGATTCTCAACCAACCGGAAGTTAAGGTAAACGGTTCATTATTACTAGGATAAATAGGCGAACTAAAGGAGAAAAAAGGTACGTTTTTCCCCTAGAGAGAAAATTAAGAAAGAAAGTAATATCTTCTTCTTTGAGTAAACGGAAAATAGTTAGATTGATCTTTCGTCTGACTTGAGCGTCGGAGTGCCTTTGTAAGTACCCAGCCCAGCTTCTCTCAAAGAGCTTCCGGTAGGAAGGAGACACGACATCCACAGCATCTGAGAAAGGATTGGAGGTGATTTACTGCGCGCATATCTCGGCCTACACAATTATACTGAAACACCTGCTAAAAGGAAAGAAAAAAAAAACAAATATAATTGATTATTTTTTATATGGAATTTGTTTTTATAATTTCTTTTAGGATAATTTGTTTCACGCATGTCATTCACCTCGTTTCTCTCTCGTAGTTTTTACACGCATACATTCTCTTAACTTGATAATTACTGAATATTAAATTAATTACAAATTTAGTCAAAATTCCTTTAGTTTTTCAACTGGTCTACCGTCTTTTTCCAATATAAATTATGTTGAATTAATTATTTTCATCAACATGTAACAATGTTATTGAAAAAATAACTTTAAAATTTTCTATAAAGTCTATTTTTAAAATCATAAAATTTGAAAAGACTATTAAAACAAAGGACACTTAGATTACAATACATTAACTATACTATTTGAAATAAAAACGGCACTATTTTAAAACATTAAGATAAGAACATGATAAAATGTGTATTCCAAAATTTTGTGAATACAAAATTTAAAAATAAATAAACGCGTATTCAAAATAATAGATCTTAAATTTTTTATTTTAAATGAATAATTTTCTTTTCAATATTTCAGTATAAATTAATATTTTAATCATATTGTCTTTGCCGCATTGATGAAATGAAGAAAATATAACTCGTTCCGTTGATATCCATTTAACTGTTTCTATGTTTCTATTGATTAGAAGAAAATAAACAAAGAAGAGTACACTACACTAATATGAAAATAAAAATCACATATTTATTGATGAAAATCAACTCGTAAGAACTTTGGTTTTATTATTTACATTAACTATTAATAAAATTTAAAAAGCAAAAAATGAAAAACATTTATATAAATAATATGACAACCAGTTTTACTTTATGTTGACAGCTCATTGACTAACTAGTAACCAATCTCATCTTACAATCTAAAAGACTAATTAGTTAAAAATCTTAATCCGACACACTTTTTTTCTATAAGTTGACGAATTAGTTTGTGAAACTTAACCCATTTTGTCACTCCTATATAAAATTCACCTAACCTTTTCACATGTTTTTACACTTTTGTAAAATTATTAATTATGAAAAAAAGATTTTTAAATTAATGATTACGATGAGATTGTTTTGAAATGACAAAAGTCACACAAAGAAGATAATAAATTATGGTAACTTGTGTTTTCATGATATTCATAAAATGAACCTTGAAACAAATATGTTTGTTTTCTTTCCCTCTTATCTTCAACATTTTCACATGTTCAATCTCAATTTTCATGAGCATTTAGTAGCTGTCCACGTTATTGATTGTTTCCTTTATTAATAATTGATTGAGATTAGATGTGTTAGTGAAAATTTATTTTAATGTATTTTAATTTTTGCTACTGCTTATGAGTTAGCTTTTGGTCAAGTAAATATTTCCTGTTTAACAGACTTATATATATATATATATATATATATATATATATATATATATATATATATATATATATATTAATATTAGTTGTGGATACATATTTAATTAGATGATAATAAATCATTGAAAAAAATATCTACTTTGTGTATTCAAGATTTTTGACGATCATAATTTTTTTAATGATGAATAATATTTGTTAATATAATTAAAAAAAAGTTAAATATGTTTTTATTTTTTAAATTTAGATGAGAAATTAGAACTCAATACAAATTCTAAATTTTGATATATTTTGGGTTTCAATTTCAAACAAATAAAATCCTTTTAATTCATTTGTGTTAACTTTGTTTTATGTGCTAAATAATGTTTTAGGTTGATAATTAAGTTGGAACAAGTGTTAACAACTTAATTGTTATAAACATCATGTTAAAAAAATTGAATTAAAAAAACTATCTTTATTCATTTTTAAAGTTTGAATGTATTTGAAATATAGACAAATTTCAATGCATTCAAATTTAGATTACAACCCTATTTAACCCATAAATAATAATTTGTTATATATATATATATATATATATATATATATATATATATATATATATATATATTATTTATTAAATAAATTTAAGTTTCATTTGAAAAAGAATAGGAATTCAGAAATACTATATTATTAATTCATATTTTTTTATGAGATTAAAAGTAATTTGTTTAAATATGAAATTCAATAATATCGTTAAAGTTAATTTAAAAGTATTTTCATAAATAATAAATAATAAATTTGATTTTAAAAGGAAGAAATTAAATTGAAATAGAATAACAATGACGTGTAATTGATGGTGTCACATATCATTCCATAGACTTGACTTGTGGTAACACATTTTTTTATTTGCAAAATAAATACAAAAATTAAAGTAAATAAATGAATAAATTTTTTAGAAAAAGAAAAAGACTATAAACATACACATTACATGTCTGTAATGTTATTGATATAATGCTAACAAAATAAGTTTTTGAATAATTGGACTTAATTACAGGAAAAATGGAAAAGGAAACCAAATTAAAAATTTTCATCCAAAATTGGGTCCAAATGTCTAAACAAGTTAAAATCTTAAGAATATGTGATGCAATTATGATTACTTACAATCTATTTGAAAATTTGCCAAAAGATAAAAGACCCACCAACGCTAAATTACTTTTATTTATTTTTTAAAATTGAGTTATATTTAACTATTCATGAATTATAATCATGATTCAGGAGGCAAAAATATATCTCTGATTGCACCAGTAATTATTGAACATGTGATGCAATTCCTAGCTATAGTGACTGAAATGTTCAAACCAGAATTGTCCTACACGGCACTGTTTTCAGCATACATGGTGTCTTAGAAATTCTAGTTGTTTTAAAAATAATAAGGTGAAATATGATGAAAAATAGAATCTACTGGTGCCAATTTTGCTGGAAATGTTTGAATGGATGAACCAAACTCATCTAATAAGTGATTAATGTTTTTACAAGCATGAATATTAAACTTTGAAGATAAAAAACTGTTGAATGAAAATGGATTTTGGTTTAAAATATAGGTAGGTATATAGAAAGCATAAAAATGAACAAGTTGGCATGTTATGTATCCGTTCCTTAAGCAAAGTCTCATGATCATTTAGAGAACAGAAGGCTATGAGGCTACTTTGTTAACAGCCAAAATAGCATATTATAATGCACTTTAGATTCATTGACCTTTATCCCTCATCACAGATTCATTCAAATCATTCACTGTACATCACACAATTTCATCATTTTTTAAACGTTTTAGTTATTCAAACTTCTCTCACTCACCATTAAATCCTATCCTTTCCAACGTCACCACCAAACCTACCTCCACCTCTTTTTACGACTTCATATATAGTACTACATTATTTATCAATTTTAAAACTTCGTCTGAATAATGTACTTAATAAATATTTGCATTATAAAGCTGAGAAAACAAGGCCTATTGAAACCTAATATGAAGTTAAATAAGTTGGGGATCATAGGTTAGGATGATTTTGAATTGATAGAAAAATAAGAAAGCAAAAATTCCAAATTTCAATGCAGCTGAGATAATAAGACATGTTGTGGTAGCTAGTTTGATGGTCCTCATCATAATGGTAATGTGAAGGTGGGAGCACAGATGTTGGTACAACGTTTTTCAACGTTTTTATCTTTGATTTTTCATACAATACAAGACATATCACGAGTACACCAAGTTTTAAAATCTGAAGAGAATTAAAGAAACCTCTTTCCCCGAGAAATTTGGACAGCCCCATAAGGATACGACTGACCCACCACAGCACAAGGGCCTCCATATTATTTATTTACTTTCTCTTTTTCAAGACCAAGATTTTATTTTAAATTTGGAGTTAAACGTCATTGAAAGTTTGAATAAACTTCTCTGCCATCCCAGTAAGTAGCACTGAGAGAGGATCAAGCATGTTGCCACCCCTTAAGGGTTTTTTATTGTTTTTTTTCTCAGAGACAATTGGGAACACGAAATCTACTTGCTTTTATTTACTCCATCTCTGATATGTTATTAAATTTGACTAATTTACAGTGTTGTTTTGTTAGAACTTGTTGAAAACATTTTGGCAGCATTAGGAGTCTAAGAAGATTGGTTGAATGAATGAATAATAAGAATCCAATCATCCACGACATGGTTGCCGTGTGAGATCCGTTCACAAACGACAGAGTCACCAATGATAGGACTCAACAAATTGCTTGACCTGACATGTCTATGCACCAAACACACATAAACTAATTATAATCATAATAACATTAATTTAGAATCGTCTTCTTCCCTTCATCCTTTCTTTATTTTCCATTAGAACGCACATGATTAGCGGTTAGTGCTGTTAAATTGATATTCCCACCACAGACTACCATTTAAATATTACTATAGTATATACTAATTTGCACTCACATGCAGAAGATGGATAGAGAGCAACAGCAGAATTAATACCACAAATCTAATCATTTTATATTTTATGCAGAATGAGAGGCTTCTCTTTAGGACGGCGAATGCTGTGATTGTGTGACCACCATAATTGGGGCACATGCCATCACCCATTAGTGTTAGGATCCCCACCAACCAATTTTAATAAATCCCACACTGCATATAATGTAACATTCTAACAATTATCATATACGACATCACCATGAATTATATAAGAATGTTGTGTATATATAGTTTATAAAGCATATATAACAACAATTCTCAATAATCAAACACATTATGCTGGTTCCTACTTTCTACCCTTTTCATCATTCACTACGTTATGGGATGTGCAATTAAGAAATGAATCACTTATGAATGAGAAAGTCCAGATATGGTGGTGTCAAGTTGCTCTCAAGCATTTATATGTGTGACAGTATTTCTGTCCTATATACCATAATGATGTAAACAAGGAACTGTTTTCTCATCAAAGTTCAAACTACACCACGGTTGATTCAATCCCTACTAATTATGCCACATCAAAACGATGCATGTGTATAGAATGTTTGTATGGCCTTTAATTTCTGATAATGATCACAACGTATCACAAGTGACACATGCCTTCTACAGTAGTGGCAGCTGAAGAAACACGTGGAGTCATTATTGAAGGACTAAAGGTACTAGAGAAAGAGAGATTTCGAGCCTTAGCTTAATTTACGCTTGGTGTTACGTAAAGCTGTAATGGCAATGTGGCTGCATGAGGTACATACACCAATGAAATATCAAATATACGTTTTGATGAATGTATATATATATACATATATGTTTCTGTATGAATGATATTCTGATCCTAGAGAGAACAATACCTGAAGGGTCCAATGTTTTTTCAATTATTGTGACTTTGTTTAAGAAAAAGGTTGAAATTTTCTCAAGAGTGGGAATGGTAAATGAAGGAACATCACAGATTTTCAGCTCCTCTGTTAGATTTTTTTTCTTCTTAAATGACATTGAAATGAGGCTAGGATTTCAGAACTTGATTGAAAGAGATTGATGAAGCAACCTAACAAGTTTCCTTGTTGTCCTTTTGCACAGTTGCTTTTGATTCAGAAACATTATCGTCTTGTCATTTGAAACATGGACAAAAAAATGGGCATGCTATTGCCTACTGGGGTGTAGATATGATAACGTAACAATTGTTGCTAAGCACATGTATAATTTGTCGCCAGTAGATAAATAATTAGCAGTGACTTGAAAGGAAGATACAACCATTTCAAACCTATGGGGCCATTGTTCCTCAAATGAGAAGGTAAATGTCACGTACCAGATAAGCTGTTTCATCACCATTTCTCCTTCTGTCATTCTAATGTGAGTACTTATGCAGAACTTAAACAAATATATTCCATTAACATATAACTTTATCTAACCAAAATACATATATTTGGTGAATAATGCTATTTTATATTACCAAAAAATGGAAGCTCAACTTTAAAACAAAATTAAAATTAGAGAAAACTAAAAATACATGAACTCCGAGAGATATATTTGTGTTTATAATCTACATATTATTTTCAATAGTGCTCACTTGCTTATTTACACAAGTCCACTTTTTATCCTTTTCTTTCTAACTAAAGTATTTGATTTCATAAAAAAATATAGAAGAATACAAATTAACTAACGTAAAACTATAAATATAACCATTTTACATCTATAGACTAGTTCAAAAATTAACTTTTCTAAATAATTTTTTTTAGTAAATTAAGTGTTAGTTGTTTTTTTACTGAATCAACTATAATGCATGAACAAGTGTCGTATCCACATCTCTAATATGTCACCAACTTGCAATAAATTTGTAAAACAAATAATAACTAATATATTGTCTTCTTCAACTCTACTTCTATTGATTTAATAGATATTAATGCATTTATTTAGTATCATTAAAAGTTCATAACTCATTCTAAATCAATTTATTGAATTTAGAAAACAAGAATTTCAATATAGAATCCTCAAATAACTATGATTAAGTCTTTACTTTAAGTGTAAGACTTGATTAAACTAAAACATTCAAATCCATTCCTATCATTCAAATATATTAGATAATTTGATTATACTTTATATTTAAGATTAGTTTTTCAATTCTCTCTAAATCAATTAAATAAGATGAGTAATCAATTTATCCAAATATTCAAATACAAACTAAATCATTAATATTGAATAAAAGACTTTATATTTGAAAGGATTTTATTTGGACTCAACTCCTTATCTTGGTATAAGCTTCTCAGATTCAATTAATTTAGTTTCTCTTCATGGAGTCCTTAGCTCCACCCCAAGTCATGCTTAACTGTGACGATTAAATTTTTAATCTTGCTTAACCATTTTTAAAGTTAAGCTACTAATTTTGAACCAATAATTAATATTATTTATTCTCACTCCAATAAGATCATAGTCCTTTCCCACATGAAATTAAGTAGTGGATGTGTTTTTTCCTGCGGGTTTAGGACGGTGGGGGAGGTTATGAATTTGCATTCTATTATATGATGGTTGAAATTTAAGGTTTTATATCAGTCCCAACTGGCATTACATTATTCCTTGCAACAATTTATATGAGGATTTATCAAAATCATAGTGCTTCTTTTTTATCAAAATCACACAATCTATCTCTTTCCAAACAGGCTCTATATATAGTGCTGTTATTAAATCATGGTGCTTTTGAATAAATGGAACTAGGTAATATATTTTGTCACTAAGTCCACACTATTAATAAAATCAAAGTAGGAATATGAACATTGTTTACCACTGAATTGCTCACTTTCTATGGTTCTCAAGCATCTTCAAACTTCTTTTTCCTTTTTTTTCCTGTTTTTCTCAGCATATTGAACTCCTAATATTCAAATAATCACTGCTGCTGCCATAGGACTTCAATACCTCAGTTATCATTGTCTACTTTTTCTTAGATATGAAGTTACAACCTTAATGACTATGACACTGTGTCACCATCCACAAATTAAAGATTGGCTCTACAATGCTTGCTTATTTATCAGAGCTAGGTTAATCAAACTGGTGGTTACTTGCCCTTGTCACCGCGGCAAGGAAGGAAATCTGATCTTACAATCTTGAACATGATCATGTGCATTTGGATTATTGCTTTTCCTTTTAATATTCTTTTTCACCTAATGAGCAAGTGGCATGCTAGCTTTTTCTATATATACACACATGTACAGTGAAGACAAAAAAAAAATTAAACCTAAAATCTGGTATAGTGCATTTAGATAAACCTAAAATTTCTATATATACACACATATCTAAACCCTGATTATAGTGCATTTAGATAACACAAAAAATATTAAGGTGATATCCTGAAACAAACGAAGCAACTATCAGTTGCTTTGTCTTCATCATTAAAAAATAAATAATGCTATCTTATCTTGAATCTAATCCAAAAACAGTGACAGATTTGGAGAGGTAACATGCTGGGGGACTATATTAAAACAGGGTTAAATAATCATAACAAGAAACTTACAAGTGTAACTTTATATCACATAAGGGTAAGAATATTCGAAACAAGTGACATCTAACTTCAATAAATCTATAATGGATACCAAACCTTACCACTACAGCTTTTCTCCACTATTAGGTAATGATTACACTTAATCCTTCCAACACTACTAATTTCCTTTTGAGATTCTGGATTTGGATTATTATATCTCTCTCTTAGACACTACTCCAATCTCCCAAAACAACAAAAATCAAGTTCAGTGAAAAAGGGGTATCTGGTTTTAACCAACCCAGTAACTTCAACTATAGAGAAATCAACCATTAAAGGAAATTTTTTTTACTCAAACCACAAAGTTGGGCGGTTTGACATACACTGAATTGTACCTATCTACCATTTTCTTCACGATTCTAGCTAACTCTAACAGGCTATGCGCACTAAGGTTTTAGCTTTATCATACATATGTTGTGTTTCCTTTAGAGGAAACGCCATCATATTAGCATATGCCATTTAGCAGAGCATGATTAAATTCAAATGAACATTATAATCCATAGAATCTGGAAGAAATGACAAACTACCATAAGTGTACTTCTATTAATTATTTAATGCTTTTGGTCAATAATTATTCTTGCACTAACCTGGGAATATTATTACTAACGATGCTTAAACTAATAAATCATAAGATATGATCAATATTGACAACCATAAAGTTCAACGGTACTAATCAGAAGTCAAAAGAAGCTGATAAAATGAAGTTCCATATGTATATGTACGTATATATATATATATATATATATATATATATATATATATATATATATATATATATATATATATATATATATATATATATATATATGTCTTGCAATAAGATGCAAAAACCTGCCTAAAGGTGGCAGTGCTCACCAACTCTAAATAAGACTGTTGCTTCTATTGCTAGAATCATCTTTAAAACAAAATAATGAAAGATGTGTAATAGGATTTGATTAGAATCATACCTTAAATCTATTTTCCCTATAAAAAAAGAAGCACAATTATTGCATCAACATATTTTTAGTTTTTATAGCTTTTTCCTCGTTTTGCGTGGCTTGTCATGTTTGACCATATATCAAATTATCTCAGGTAAAGACAGAATTTTGACTATAACATTCATAGAGATCGATTTATTGTGTAAAGAATAATATATCAGGATTGCCGTTTTCGTAATAAAGAATGAAAATTTGCCACCCACTACCAATACAAAGTTTGAATTTTTCAATATTTTGGATAAATGTTTTTCTACTTTTGCCTCCCTTTCCAAATGCTCGCTAAATTAGTTTTCAAAAAACCATTCACTATGATTCTTTCAATAGACAGCTAAAGATAATGAGAAACAAAAAAAAAATTATGCCATCAAACCATTCAAGGAATGAACTCTGAATACCATTCAATGAATTCGATTAAGCAATTTGATTACCACCAAAGCATTGATGAGATTCTGGTTTCAAAATGAAAATCTGCAGTCATGATATATGGCAATTGGAAAACATCAACAGATGAAAACAGAAATTTCCTAGTGACCTCTGAAATTTATCATTCAAATACAGACAAGCGTAAATCCATTGCACATCTCCTTAAAGTATCAATATAAGCCCAGATCAGCTAAATTCTAGATCTGTTAAGCAACAACATTTAACTTAACGTTAGATTGTATTCTGGCCCAATATTTTAGACTGGAATTCTCAACAAGCACTGATTGTAATCTCCTAACTAACACAACTGAAAAAAAAAACAGAAGATACCTTTGATTCTTAATGTCCCTCCGTTAATTGAATACATTATGTTCTTAGAGAAACCGTGTTAATGAAAGCTAGAAAGGTCACAGATCATATTCCTTGTTAAGGTAGATAACTAGAAGGAAGAATGAGCGATGAAGAGAAGAAAAATTAGAAGAAACTAGTATAATGTGAGTAAAGTGAAAAAATAAATAAAATTCGGTATAAGGATAAAGTAAACAGTTGAGCAGCATAATTATGTTCATGGTAATCATAGACCGAGATAGAGTAAACTACATTGCTCAAATCAAATGACAATAGTGGCACAATATAGATTACTTAAACATGCAATGTCATTCCAGTAGGTGAAACTCAAATTTTCATTTTATTTGCTATCTTAAAACCTGCTGTTAATAGGAATCATAACATTATATCCTTTTAGCACCAAAATCAATATTTTGCAAATGCTATACGACACCAGGTTAAAAACTTCAATTTTTTTTTCTCAATTTTGTAGATGTTATTTTCTAATAGGACCACGAAATACCTGTGTTTTATGCTGATTGACTATTATTGACAACATAACTGATTGCACCGATAATCAATGCATGTTAACAAAAACACTCACATTGTGAATAAGATTATTTACATATCAACAAAACACTACAAATTATAAGAATTACATTTGGCTTTTCATCTCCTAGTGATAATGTTTCTAATTATTACAAAACATAATATTATAATAATATTATAATGACCATTAACATCCAAAGTATAACACACTAACACTAGTACAAAAATCGTGTACAACGTCGAATATTTTGGACTTTTAACGGCGAAATCGCAAACGATGTTATATAAGAAAACGTTAAATTTACGTCGAATTTAAAAAATTTGACTAATTTTATCAATATTCGACGTTAAACTTAACGTCGAATTTTGTCAATATTAGACGTTAATAAGTTGTTTTTGTTTTTTTTAATTAATTGTGATTCTTTTTTACAACTCTACCAGACCTGAAAAGCAGAAAAACAACAATTTTCAGTCTTTGATATTTTATAAAGTATGAACTATGCAGTATCAACAACAAACAATAATAACCAACAACAAACAAGTTCAATCAAACAACAACAACAAACAAGTTCAACTAAACAACAACAACAAACAAGTTCAACAAAAAAAACAACAAACAAGTTCTTCAAAACGAAAACGAAAACTAACCTTCAAAAGGTGGGTTCGTCAGAATAAAGTTTCGTCACAGTGAGAGAGAAAACAGAATACGCCTACGAAGGACAAGAGCGCGAAAATAATCGGTTCAAACAAACAAAAATCATACATAAAGTAATTAATTAACATGCATTTGTATCAAATGAAAGAAAGATTACATGTGATGCTCGTCAAACTTCGTTCGAGAAAAGTTTGAGAAAAAAGAGAGGGTATCGCGCTCTAAGATAAAGGGAATGAATTTTCAATCTCCCGCTCAAATTTTTATTGAATTCACTAACCTTTTGACGTCAAATTTAAAAGTCATTCGACATTTTATATTATTTTACGTCGAATTACAATTCTAAACGACGTTTAATAATTGCATTTATTTACAAAAATGTCACCGCTCATTTTTAACGTTGGTAATTCAGTGGTTAGACGTTAAACACGTGACGTTATAAGTTGTTTTTGTACTAGTGTAAATTCCTAATAACTTTTGATCTCCTAAAACATAACTCATCATTTAAGTTTATCTTAACAAAACTCTCCGTAAATTTAAATACATATTTCATCCTTCATTCCTATAAGCTTTTGTAATTATTGCACAACATAGTAGGCAATGGTTTTGTAAACAAATTTGCAATTTGATCTTGACTTCCCACGTGCACCATCTCTACATTGCCTTCCTTCACTTATTCTCTAATGTGAAATGAAATTTCATATCAATGTGCTTGCTCCTCTTATGGTTGACAGGATTCTCTGCCAACTCACTATATGACTTGCTATCTACACGAATTATAGTCCTTCCTCCTTGTTTCATCTCTAGTTTGCTTAGAAGATTTCTATATACTCAATGATGTTGCAACATACTTAGCTTCACATGTAAACAATGTCATTATAAGTTGCTTCTTTGAGAGCCAAGTAAACGTCGTGTTGCTAATGAAGAATACATAGCCAAATGTGCTTGTCCAGTCATCTACATCTCCTTACCAATCATTGTTTGAGTACCCTACTAGTCGGTAGTTGTCCAACTTAGTGTAGTATAAGCCGAGTGATATTGTTCCCCGCACATACCTTAGTATCCTTTTCAATGCTTTCCAATGTGTGTAGCACGACTCCTCCATATACCAACTACTATTCCAATGCTTAGTAGTAAGTCTGACGTTGTACTTGTCAAGTAACAAAGACTTCTAACCATACTTCGACACTTGCTGGCGTCTACTTAGTCTCCACCATTGAACTGTGAGAGTATTGTACCCGATTGCAACTTGTCATCTTGAACTTGTTTAAGATCTCTTCAGCATACCTATCTTGAGACACAAAAATGCCAGTTTCAAGTTGTTTGACTCCCAATCCGAGGAAGTACTTCATGTGTCAAAAGTCGATCATCTCAAATACTTTCTCCATGACACTTTTGAACTCCTTAATCATCTATGCATTACTTTTAATGAAAATAAGATCATCAACATAAAAAGCAATGAATATCACATTATCTTCATGTTTCTTTATATATAGGGTATGTTATGTAGAAAATAACATGACAAACACTATGATAGGACTCTACAATTCACTGTGATTATTTTCATTGAACATTGACACCCTTTAAATAAGTGCAAAGAGAGCTTTGAACCAAGTTCAAAGAATAAAAACTTAAAACAAAATATTAATTGACTCAAAATAAAAAAAATATTTAATCTATATCTACTTATATCAACAAAAAAAATAATATTGCACCTAAATAAATGAAAAATCAAAACTATCCATCCCTATTTAATCTCTATCATAATCAAACTAAATATTACTATACCGAAACTAATAAATAAGACTAAAAAAAATTACTAATAAACCCCTTAGATTTAAGTTTATCCTAACAAAACTCCCCCATAAACTTAAATCTTTCCATCCTTCATTCTTGCACCCCAACTTTCCATCATCATCCCGCATCAAGCTTCCTTCTTTCAACCAAATTTGGATTCTTCATTTTGTTCATGTTCGCCGTGTTGTTTGTCACCATAGCCGAACTCTCTAATGCTTTGGCCAACTTGTTCTTTGTTCTGTGCAACTTCTCAGTAACCTCGACCAACTCATTTCTAACTTTAGGCGACTTCTCAATAATCTTAGCTGAATTCTTCATCTTGTTTGAAACTTTACTTATAATATTCTTTCCTATCTCAGTATATGAGTTTCTCATACCCTGGTTCTTCTCAACGCTTCATCTTCCTCTTTCCTGTTTTCATTTGGTTCAAGAACATTAGATGTTTCTTCCTTCTTTTCAATCACCTTCTTCATTTCCTTAAGCTCAGTCCTCTGTTTATTCATAATCTCATTAGCTTCATCTAGAAGTCTCCCTATCCGCTAAATCTCTTCATATTTTTGTCTAAGTTTCTTCTTTAGGTTTGCCTTCTCCACATCTTTCGCTCCATTTACTGAGCTTACTTCATCCATTGTTGGGACCAAACTCTCCATGTCCACACTCTCTGCAAAGCTTTGTAAGTTATCCAAAAATCCAAGCAAGTTGGTCGGGCTTGTCACATACTCACCCGAGATCCCTTCATACTGCTCTGAGTTGTGTAGAGGCACTACCAAGCTAATCTGGTTGTTCTCAAGTTCAGTCGGGCTAATTAGTCTCCATACAGAAACATCTAGACTCTTAAATATATAGACCGAGCTTCCTACTGATCTCTTTAGTGCCTATTGGTTATCCAGGCTCCCTACCAATCTTTCCAATCTCTTTATCATCCTAGAACCCAGATCTAGCTCAGTATCCGACATGTTCTTCACCATAGACCCTAGGTTGAACTCCGCAGCCAGTCTCATGCTCGGCAGGTCAACATCCAAGCTCTTTGCCATCAACAAGATTTCATACTCTTCCTCTTCATCTTCAGTAAGGAGATTTGTCTTCCCCATTGTCTTAGTTTGGCAATAGTTTGTAATGTGGCCAACATTACCACAGTTGTATCATTTACTTGATCGGCACTCATTTTCTGCAACCCGGTTAAGAGGCATCTCTTCTCCGTTCATTCTGAGTTAGTTATTCATCTTCTATACTCAAGCTATAAACTTGGCAAATCCCTCCTCTTCATCCATCTCCACATGTTTTAACTCTCTTCTGAGAGCTTGTACTTAGACCTTCCTCACGTGAATATCTCCTTTGTACGCCACCTCCAAAATTTTTCAGGTTTCTTTTGCTGACTTCGCATTAACTATTTTCTCGAACACCGATTTATTCACTGCATTGTATAGAAAGTACAAAGTTAATATGTATTTCACTCGTGTCTTTTTCAATGCAGCAATCTTGGTCACTGTCGAATGTTCATCCTTTGCAGGTTCATTATACCCATCCTCCACTATGTCTCATACATCTTGGAATTCAAGAAGAACCTTCATCATCTGTAGACACCAATTGTGTAATTGATCTTTTTCAACAAGTGTGGCATACTCATTTTGTTGACTACCTTTGACATATGTCCCACAAAACACTCAAGCACTCACTGTTTTCCTTACGGTGTTTGACTTTCCTCTCTCTCTTCTTTTTTTTTTCTCTCGGTACTCAGAGCATATAAAGCTTTGGTACCAATTTGTAGAAAATAATGTGACACACACTATGATAGAACTCTTAAATGCACTGTGGTTATTTCATTTAACCTTGTCACCCTTTAAATATGTGTAAATAGGGCCTTAGATACAAAGAATAAAACAAAAAACGAAATATCAACTGACTCAAAATGAGAAACTACTTAATCTATCTCTATCTTATATCAACAAAATAAAATAATATTACACCTAAATAAATGGAAAATTAAAACTATTTATCCTTATTTTATCTCTATGAAAATCAAACTAAATATTAGTAGACTCAAACTAATAAAATAAGACTCAAACAAAATTACTAATAAACCCCTTATATTTAAGTTTATTCTAACATATTCATATGGACACTCTTCACATCTATTCTTCTTGAATTAAGTGTCAATAAGATGATTTCATGCTTGAAGAGCTTGTTTTAATCTATATAGTGTCTTCTTCAACCCCAACACTTTCTTTTCTTCTCCTATTCTCATACACTTGAGTGGCTGTTAATATAAACTTCTTCCTTCAAGACTCCATTCAAGAACGTCGACTTCACGTCCAATTGAAATATCAGCCACATGTGTTGAGTTGCTAATGAAATTAGTAGCCGAAGAGTTTCCATTCTTGTGACTGGCGCAAACACCTCAGCATAGTCTATCCCCACTTCTGTTTATAGCCCCTTGGTACAAATTGGGCTTTGTGTCGCTCTATCTCACCTTGAGGGTCATCTTCTTTTTGTATACACATTTTACACCTATGGGTCGAGCTCCTTTAAGAGGTTGGATAACTTCAATGTGTCATTGCGCTTTATCATACTTATCTCCTCATCCATTGGTATACACCACTTCTCTTAATTCTTTGAATTTGCCAAAAGACAAAGAATATGTACCTCTTTAATAGACTCATACATATCTTGCAAGGTTCACATTCTAGGCCATCATGGTTCATATTTGTCATCAGTCTCTGAATTTGTTATAACTGGTGGTAAAACATATCCTGCTAGTACTTTCATCGATCTCTTCTCCTGAGTTCTTCCATCTCCATTCACTTTCTTTATCTACTCATATATCACGACTTGTTACCACCTTTTGGTTTATTATGTTAAAAAACTTGTAAGCTTTAACATTCTCATCATACCCAATAAACACAAATTTCTTACTTTTGTCTTCAAGTTTTGTCCTTTGTTGAACCGATACATGACCATATGCCATGCTACCAAATACCTTGAGATAAGATACACTCGACTTTTGTTCATACTTATTCTGCACATATTCTTCCCTTTTAGCATTACTCGAATCATATCTAGAATTGTTAGGTTCTTCCTCTCAATTATCCCATTTTGTTGTAGCGAGTAGGGTGTTGTTAAGAGTTTTCTTATGTCGTGCTCCTCACAGTACTTCATGAACATGGCTGATTTGAAGTTGTATCCTCTATCAGACCGAACAACTTTAATATGTTTGTTTGTCTCCTTCTCAACCATCACTCTAAACTTCTTGAATATTTTGAACACTTAAGATTTTTCTTTCAAGAAGTATATCCATGACTTTCTTGAAAAATCATCAACAAACAAAACAAAATACCAGTCACCACTTACCACTAAATGATTCAGGGCTAATTAGTCTAAACACATGAGTATGTATCAAATCGAGTTGCTCCCCTGCTTAGTTCTTGGCACTACTCGAAAACGGTGTCCTCGATTGTTTGTTAAGTACGCGTTCTTCACAAAACTTTCCATCGAACTCAATGCTCGGCAATCCACGAACCATGCCTTTCCTCACCAAGTCGATCAGTCCACCAAAATGTAAGTGACCAAACAAAAAATGCCACAACATTGCTTCATCTTCCACATTAACTTAAAGCATCTCTCTTTAACAATCTTCAAGTCTAGTTTATACATCTTGGTTTTCCTCATTTATACTCGGACAATCAAATGTTCAAGTTTGTCCTTCAACTGTAATACTCAATCTTTCATTAAATTTGAGTGACCCTTCTTCATTAGTTATCACATGCTAAGAATATTGCTTTTGAAATCAGGTACATAGTACATGTCACAAATCTCCCCAACTCGATCAACCTTATGTGAGTACTAAATTGTTTTTATGCCTTTTACTACAACCTTTGAATCATATCTAAAAGACATGTGTCTAACATCAACTTTAGTAAGGCTTTGAAAAATTATTCGTCTCCACACATATGGTTGCTCGCTCCTGTGTCAAGGTACCACACTGAGTTGGTTGAATGGCTTGGTTGTACTATCGAGTTTAATAGCTCAATTGCTTTGTCTGAGATACTTATCAATATGAAATCAATTCCCAAGCTTTGTGACATCATCAACAAACCGACCTCATTCTCTTTGACTTTCTCTCTAAGAAAGTTGGTCAGCACATCCTTCCTATTTTGAGATTGCCACTCTTTTGCAAAGTGAGTGACCTTGTCACAATTGTAACATTTGTTCAATTTACAATCATTTGCAGAATGATTGTGCTTATCACATTTGAAGCATTAAATGTTTGTTGTCTAGGTTGACATCTTTCTTCTTCATGTCTTCCTTGACCTTGCAACCATCTCCTTTACCTCTTGACTTTTTCGTTTGCTTCGAGTGTTTTAGGCGTAATATTGCTTATCCTTTTTAATTGTTGCTTTTAATTAAAACGCATGTTAAGTGACTTCACCTTCTTCTTCTTCTTCCACTACTTATGAGTCTCAAAGGGCTCGACAAATTCTTCAATAGTAAGCATTCGTAAATCCTTAAACTCTTTAATCTCATATACCACATTTTCAAAGTCATTAACCAATGATCTCAAAATCTTCTTCACCACTCAATTAGATAACAACACCTTTATTATTGAATTAGTTCGCCATAGTTTCAATTTGAGTAATGTTCTTGACTAATTCCCTTCTCTCCTTCATTCTCATGCTCTTCAATTTTGAGTGTTTATAACCTCACCTACTTCAGTATATCATTTTCCTCATACACATTTTCTATAATATCTCACAATTCTTTTAATATTATTTGCATTTACAATATTTTCAAAGTCAAACTTGTTCACACCTTAGTATAAAATGTACAAAATTGTCTTGTCGTACAAAATTATCTTGTCCTTGATATACAATTATAGGGCAATCATCCGAACATTCGATTAAGTTCACTTTTTTTTTTCACAAGACCACTTTTTACCCGTTCTCAATTTTCTTGGATGAGACTCCAATTGTCATGAGACATGAACCCACAATAGAGGTCTCAATTTTCTTGGATGAGACTCCAATTGTCATGAGACATGAACCCACAATAGAGGTCATCTATTGTATATTTCATACAGGAGACTATAATTTAAAAGAGAAATTGTAATATAACACACTTTTTCATTTATTTAACACGTAATACAAAGATAAAATAGCCATAAAAATATAAAGTAAGATTGGGTTGAATGTAAAAAAAATTGTGTCTCAAAAACTCATTTTTCTAATTTAAAACTTACATTTGACTTTTCATCTACAAGACCCAATGTCTCTTGTTATTAAAAACATATTATATTGTCCATTAACCTCCAAATCATAATGCACACATAATGACTTTTGCTCTCCAAACCCTCATTTTAAGTTTACCAACCCATCATTTAAGTTTACCCTAATAATGTATTGAATATTTTGGTTCATACGTAACATAATAAAAAACAATAATAATAATAATAATATAAATGCCAATGAGGTGTCAACAAATATCAGACCAGATTTTAAAAACTCTACCCATATCCATTTTCACATGGTAATAGGAGACACGAAAGAATGCTATTGAAGAAAATGGAAGAAAATGAATAGGCGAGTGAGACACAAATCACAAACATGGTGTTAGAACCGTATGATGGCTGCAACAGATATTCGATTCATCCAAACAAACAGATTCCTATATTGATTACAGACTCCACAAATACTAATCTTTCCAAGTAGCTTCATATGATATTATAGTGGTAACAAATTAACACAAGACCAAGAAAGACTCTTAAGGGACTCGAAAACATAAAAACAACAGCTTAATGGCGTTAAACCATTGATCTCAGGGAATTCAGTCATCTTCCTTTTTTCCCACTCTGGATCCAGCAATAAAGCTTTGATTAGACAAAAGGCGGTCCCGAATACCTTAAGTCCTGCTTTTGGACTTTTCCATGGCCCTGGGAGCTGAGGCAAAAAAACTCCACTTAAGCAAACTGAGGCGTAATTATTTTATATAAGGTAAACAGTATTATTATTGTTGTTAATATTTAACTCGACATTAGCTGACGAGATAGATCATGCTATGGAACTAAACATCAAGTTATAGAGTTTCAAAACAAAAAGGTCTATATGCAGTTCCCTTGACAACAGAAATGATCCAACCACTAAAATTGTGGTAAAATTGCAATATGTTAGCAGACAAAAATTCCTTTTAAAACTGCACCCAAATATCCAATATATATTGACTTGCAGCATTTAGTTTAACGGTTAATCGACATAAGACCGAATTTTACAGTGACAGAACCACACACAATTTTGCATAAATGAATATATGAAATATTCCTCAGAAAAGCATATACAGATATTCAAGTTATCTCTTAAGAACGTGTTACAACACAATCTGCTGCAGGTATAGTTCATATGTCCGTCTCAAATTAAGTATGTCAATTTAATAGTTCACGTGAATCTTCCACATTAGGCATAGCGAGTGACGGTAAAATAAATCATTGGTGAGAATACACACCTAAGCCAATGGCATCAGAACCCTTCATAATTTTCAGCCTTTTGCAAGTATCAATGAACATTCTGCAACAATTTGTACAAATGAAGTTGAGTGGAAAAGGGATGTAAACCAGTAGAGGAAAGCAAAAATCTCAAGCCATTAGTCAGTTCATTTGTTGGTACAAATATTGACTAATTTGCACCAAGACCTGATGATGTCTACATAGACAGAACATAAAACATACGAACAAAGTATATGGCAGAATTAACAGTAAAAATCGTATTCAGCTGAAAAAGCCCTAGCCATGATAAATTCTTTAGATTGATACTACTGTTCAAGTCTATACATACATAAAAAATGGGAAAATAATAGAAACGGTGCTAGAAAAGATAAAAATAAATCCCTACAGACTAAACGAGGAGTATACGTATGCTTCATCACTTCCCAAAGGCCCCATACCTGAATTAACCATTACAATCCCCTACTTTCCCCTCCCACTCATTAGCCACTGCCACTCAGGCATTCTGTTAAGAAGCAAGTCATCCCTTCGTTATCCTCCATTTTACCCTTCCTCACCTGCATGAGCTAAACTTCACTTTCCAACCTCATCTCTATAGCAAACACCAAAGTAGCAGACTAGCAGTACATTCTATTTTATCAACTATATTTATATCTGTTAAACTAGTTCAAATTTGACTACAAATTGATCAATATGGTGCATGCTAAATGACTCTATCAAAGTATATATCGTTTCTGCAAAGAAAATGTTTTTAGAACATCTCAAAGGACTTTGCCCGTTAATTGAGTGTTGCTGTACTCGAGCTATATATCATTTTATATTTCAGTTCATATTTGTCATAAACGGCATATTTCGCATTTAAAATATGCTATGCACAAAAACTAGTTTTATAGCAAGCTCTCAGTTGCCATGCCCCTGAATAGCACATTAAAGGAATTTGGCTGTTATTTCATACAACTTACAACTATTTTGTATCCTTCTCTAGTGTATACTCTCCTAAAATTAGAAGAATTGGCTGAAAGAAGAAATAACAGGATATCATTGGTCATTAATTCTTGCACTCAACCATTTGTTATCATATTTCGAATCAAACTAAGTTGATTATCCTTCTAGATGATTGTAAAGTAAGCAAGATTCTGGAATTACTAATAAAACTTGACTTCGGGTCTTTTCAAAATACTGGAAAATAATAACGCCAGCATACTTGTTGCATGATTTGAACAAGAATGTGATTGATCACTAGACTCAGCGTTCAAGGCATATACACAAACAATTAATCAGACTCTTGCTCTAATTTTTTATCACCTCAACGACTAGTAACCAAAATGATCTCCAATTAATTTTTTAATTTCCAAATTGTTTGATAATTGAAAATTAGCAAGAAATTACATATGTGCCCAATAATAATTATTACCCTTTAAACCTTTTTAGGTTATATAATTGCTAACTCACCCAACCATATAATCAAAGAAACATCTATAATTACTATAACTCGGAAAATATAATGAGAACAAAAAAATGACAAAGGACACGAAGAATTTAGGTGTACTTACTCCCAGGGTACATCCCCTACAAGCATCCAGTCTCCATCTTTATCTTCATAAGTGACGACATACTCTGAACCGTGCAGAAGATCCCTCAGCTTACTCTCACTCAACATTTCTCTTCCTGGAGCTCCATGGGAACCACACTGACCTGATTGTAAACAAGTACCAAAGACACAATCCAGAATAAAATTAAAATAACCATCAAATAATTTTTAAAACAAATCATTAGTAGAAACCAATTTACTGCTAAGTAAATAGAGCTGCAAAAGCTCACCTAAGGTAAAACAGCTGAACATTTTCTCAAGTGCAGAAGATAGCTCCTGATATGTTGAATAACTTCTTAGATCTACTTTCCTAAGATAGGGAGCACCATCCATGCTGACCTTCACAAAGAGTGCGCCACCACCTGGTTTTCCATCCACTTCATCATTGTTCTTGTTGGATGTAGTGGCCATGGAGTTTTTCCTAAATGATCTTATAGGAGGCCAACCGACAACCTGTGCCCTGCAAAACGGATTTTACGTAATTAGCATACCTAGAACACAAGGAAAATCCAATTTATGGAGTTCGTTTGTCCAACTTCTAAAATCACGTGAAAGCTATGATTCCTAGAGTAGATAGATTCCACTTACTTAGAAGCCGGTGCACTGCCACTTATAGAAGCACCTGTATGGTTATGACCGGTTCCATTATTAGCTGAACAAGGCCGTTCTTGCAACTTGCTTGGAATTTCTTTCATTGCAGAAGGCTGAGCACAAGAAGGCCTAGGTGACAGCATTGCGTTCATCCCCTTATTACCAGTAAACTTCCCCTGCACGAAAGATTGCGACAGCAAATCTCAGACACAGAAAAAAAAAATCATTTCTCACAATATTAAGAACTTCAAGCATCTCTTCTAACCTGAGAAAACCCATCCATGGTATCAGCAAAACCTCTCTTGTTGCCGGAAACAACAGTTTTCTGGGACGACAAGCAAATCCCGTCTTTAGTAGGAACTAATGGGAACAGTGGCTTCTCGTCGAGCTTTGCTGAGCTTAAAGAGAAAAGATCAGGATCCCTTTCAGGTGACTGTGACCCGGGAAGACCCAGCCTCAACTCCGTAGCCTTCAAATTCATGTTCTCCTTTTTCTCATCACCCAAGCCTGGCACAGTAGATGCACAGCTATCCACTGATGAGCAATCAGACAACCCTAAGTAATTCCTTTCTTTCAATCCAGCCCCATTCTGAGAGAAACAATCCAAGGACTGCGAAGAACCAGACGCTACAGTCGACGACACCTTGCTCAGCCCATCCTCCTCCGTTACCACCGCCGGCGGCGACATCACACTCCAAACACAATCAAACCAAACTGCCAAAAACTGAAACAGTAAAAGTCAAATCCATCGTTCACTCCAAATTAACAGCAACCCAAAAAGCCCTATGCTAACAACAAAACACCATTTATGAGAAAATCACGCTTCAGCATGATGAAAAAAAGGTCCAATCATAACGATCACGCCATTAACTAGCAACTCAGCCAACAACCAATCACAGTGAAAAACAAATAAGTAAAAGTAAATAATTAGCATGCATGGGTTTTACTGTTACAGAGTTAAGCATAAAAAAAAGATAATTATAACAGAATCACAACATTAAGACACATAAACAACCTTGCGAGTTAGTAATTAAAGGAAGACTTAGCAAAATAGGACGCCCTACTACTCCCTTCCTATTTCTAGTTCACTCTTCTTCGCAACCTCAGCCTCTTCAGCAAATAATAAGTAAACACAAAGCTCAAAAGCTAAGTAGATCCGCGCTCGCGCAAATTCCTCAGCAGTTTTTTTCAGAAAAAAAAAAAAAGAAGAAGAAGAAGAAACAGAATAGGAGTACATTCTACCTGAAAGTGCCGAGAAAGATAATCGATGAAGAAATCTTTGAAAAAAGAGGAACAGTTAGAAGTAAGAGAAGAGAATTTGAAGTAGTACGCACCTAAGGAAGCGAGTTTTGGTATATCAGAGACCGAAAAAAACTGCTACTGATTTTGTGGAAATTTTTCGCAAGAAAATGCTAAAGGGAGAAAGTGAAGCAGAGTGAGAAAGTTTAAGGGCCTTCCATAAGCAGAAAGAAACAAAAGCTTTTGGGGAGATATGAGTGGAGAAGCTGAATGAATGAAGCCTTAAGACAGAAAAACCAAACAAAAGCGATTAAACGCAATTATGGTACTGAGGGGCAAAACGGAGAATAAATGGCGGAGGCTGTGTCCATTTGTTAGTTTGATAACAATGATATGGACTCCGGATTTTGCGTTGGACGGTAGCGATGCATTCTGACGGAGAAATCAAAACCGTCCATTCCCTCACCACATGGAGACACGAAATTAAATATCTTGTCGCTGTTAACAGGTGCTACAACGTTGCCGTTTGGAATTTCGAAATGTCGCATTTACCCTTGTGTGTTTTGTGAACGAAAACGTATAACCATAAATTGTTGACACATGCACTATTACACTGTTTGTATTGTGAATGTGATTAACTGAGTGGAGATAGTTATGAATGAATGAATTTTCAATACCAAATAAATGTTAGTCAACATGGTTATCATTGAATAAATTCAGCGTCAAGGAATCTGATTATTATGTTTTTTATGCATTTGTTTAACTTAAAACATGGTGTACTACAAATTCTTTAGAAAATACAGGAGTGGAAAATATAATTAACTCCTTTGATAAACATCAAATAATGATAGTGCTGTCTCTTTCTTTGAAAAAAAAAAACATGTCAGCATGGAATGTTTAATTATATGCATTACAAGAAGATAAGAAGTGTGAGAAAAAATTAAAACTATGGATGGAAGCTAAAATCGTTAATAAAGTTGTATTACATCTGTAATATTAATTGACTAATTGATTTGGATAGGTTGATTATAAAACAAAATCAAATAAAAGAAATCAAACTTATAAAATATCAAAGTTTACACTTTAAAATTTTCAATTTAAAAATAAAAAAATACACTAGTAGATTAGTGGTGATGAATTATTTGCACAAATAAGATTAGACAGGGAAGGAAAAGAATCCATTGGGAGTTGCATGCGCAAATTCAAAAGGTAAAGTTGATTTTCACTGTCAGTGTATTTTTCTTTGACTTATTTTTGAGCTGAGCTGAAAATAAGAGGATCAAAGATCCCATCCGAATGCGCATGAATGAATGAATGGGGTGCAGAAATACTCCCAGTACAATTGTTGAATACTTCATTAATGGTCTTGGATCCTAGCTTACTGAATTGAATAAACTAATCTTATATGAAATAGTTAATAGAAAAGCGTTATGATTATTGGATGTGGGACTTACTGTGTAGCATGGGAAAGGTATCCAAGGGCATAGGTGAAGGTTTTACGGACATAAATAATGAGTGCAGGGGAATCATGGCATAATCCTCTGATTCACACACAATTTTCAGATCTCTGCTTGTGGTACAAGTCAACCATACCATCATCTTCTGTCTCGCACATTCAATTCAATGTCGGGCTTGCTCTAATGACCTAATAAATCATCATGAAAGCTTCAGATGCAACAAAAGATGAGTAAAATAGAGTGGGGAAATGAAAGTTTTAATAATATTTGACAGATGTTTTTATTAGAATGGCGCCACTTGATTGATTATGGAGTGGTTTGGGATGTGGAAAAGCATATATATATATATATATATATATATATATATATATATATATATATATATATATATATATATATATTTGAAGATGGTTTGATGAAAATATTGTTAGATAAGTGGAAGGAAGAATGGGAAAAAGGTAAAGGGAGACAAGAATGCGGCAATTGAAATGGGTTTGCCGGGTGTTGAGGAGGACATATAACACCCTCCACCCTCATCACCCATCTTTTTTCATCATTACCAATTTCTCTTTCTCTATGCCTATTCTCTAGACTCTACCCATAGCCACACTCCTTATTCCTAATAGTCATGTTTCTTTGTTTTTATGTTTCATACCTCTCCTACCCTACCCTACTACCCTCCCTATCATCACCATACGTCACTCCTCACTAATTTCAATTCCTAATCACCTTTTTCTTTTTACTTCAAAAATTACTACTACTGTCAAATTTTATTTTAAAATACAACTAAAACATGATAAACTGTATTTAAATTTAATTACGGGTATTCATTAATCTTATTTGTGACTGAATTCATGTGCGTTAGGTATGTGATTGATAAGAATGGGAAAGGAAGAAGAACCCAAAAACCTGACTCTAACAATATACTATTGCTACAACATTGATTTTTGGAATCTAAATAGACATATAATAAGATTGAAAGGAAGGAAATAAATGTTTGATTGGGTTGAGAGGGTCAGGTTTTGCGGGGCTCTGCTACGACACAGGGACCCAATGCCGGAACCACTCCGCTTTTGCCGCTATCCACTCTTTTTATTTTCTCTATTTTTTAGTTACTTCAATCTGAGACGTTGGATGAAAGCTGAATAGTGGATTAATGGCGTTGGAGTTATAGACGGAGTTTGAGAGAGAGAGAGAGAGAGAGAGAGTTGGCACGTGTGTGGCTCGTGACTGACAGAGAAAGCAACAACGCAGTAGGGTCAAACCACTTTTTTATGTTTTGTGGCGAATGAAACAGGTGGGGCCCATCCTAAATTCCTACTCTACACTCACGTGTGAACCCTTTAATTGGTGACCGAGACTCTGCGTACGTGCGTGCGTTGTGAGTTTATGTTACTCTGCTGAAGAGACCAACCACACCTTAGCGTGCACCACTCTTAACAAGGTACAATCCACTGTGAACCATTAACCTTCTCATTTTCGATGGATTTTCTTTTATTTCTAAAAGAATGTTATAATATGTAAAATAATATAATGAATTTTCACTTATAATAATCTTTTGGATCAGGTTCTGGGTTACACGTTCGACGTTTGCCTTTGCTCTTGAAAGTGGCCCAAGCCCATACCCGTGGCCCATTATTATTTAAAAAAGACCCAATTCCGTTACGTGATTCGGTCCGTTAGTGTCTGAGAACTAACAAGATGTTATGATTGTCATTCTAACCCTAAAGCCATCTTTGCATCCAAAACCAAGAAAAACACCACCAGTGAATACAAGCATTTTATCTGTATTAACCACCAGTGAATCATTTTATCTGCATTTCATCTTTTTTTTTATCCAATCATATTTTCCTGAAGTCAAGCTTGTTTTTATTTACTAGATTTATTTCTTATTCACTTATTTCAAACACTTAAAAGATATTAAATGTAAAATAACTAAATTATAAGAAAACTCAAAAACAAGATAAATTCAAAGATTAAAGTGACGGATAAAGGACCAAAAAATATAAACTTATCAAACAGTAATAACGCAGCGGAAATTCAATCCCCCTCTCTTGAGAGAATCTGTGAGGAGCACCAAACAAATAGAACAAAAATAGAATTCAAAGCACAAAGAGACACCAACAATTTTTTAGCGTGGAAAATCCCTCAATACAAGGGTAAAAACCACGAGTCGTCCAAACCAAAGAAAAATCCACTATGATCAATAAGAGGGTACAAAAGAGTCTCCAATAATAACACCAAATGATGTGTTCAATAAGTCAATTTAAATAAACACAAATGCTTACAAATGAGAACAAAGAAGATGAAAAATCTCCAAAACAGGGTTGCTGGTGCGGGACCGATTTCTCCCAATCTAGACCTTCGATTGACGATCCGAACGGTCAGAATGAAGAACCATATGTCTGGAACCTACTGTCCAAAAATCTGTTCGATCCAACGGTGAACGACTTCACAACGACGAAAACACCAGTGCAGGTTTAGGATTATGCGGGAATGGCTTTCTCTCTTTCTTTTTCTCTTACTTGGTTTTTTCCTCTCTTCAAATGACTCTAATGTGCCCTACTAATCTGACTCATCTCTATTTGACCTAGTAAGACCTAAAGGTCCACATTATTTGGGCCTATTCTCCACATAGGAAGGGAGTCCAGTAACCCAACAAATCTCCCCTTCACGACTATATGGAGATATCCGCTAAACCGGCAATCTCACAACAAACTTCAAATTTTCCTCTTGGCAATGCCTTGGTCATCATATCAGCACCATTATCATTTGTATGACCTTTAGTTAATTCCAACAACCTAGCATCCAAAACATCACGTATCCAATGATACCTCACATCAATATGTTTGGATTTAGAATTAAAAGTTGGATTCTTACCAAGATGAATAGCACTTTGACTGTCACAAAACAAGTATTTCCCTTGCAAGTGAACATCACCAACACCAATAACCTTAGACACTCCATCACTACCCATTTTCAATACTCCAAAATCACCAGGTGTATAAGATGTGAAGAACTCCTTCCTGAATGTAACATGCAGTGTAGCACCACTATCAATTATCCACATGCTTTCATCAGATACAAGATTAATAGTGTCATAATCACGAAGACAAATAAGGTCACCACATGTAGTAGTAGTAGTAGTAACACGATCACCATCATCGGTATCTTTTTCTCTTTGCTTACCCTTTTTGTCTTTGTTCTCTTTCTTCAACAAAAAACAGTTCTTCTTTATATGTCCTGTTTTGTGACAATAGTGACACTTCACATTCTTGTACCGAGACCTGGACTTGCTCCTGCTTTTATCTATACCACTATTTTGTTCTTTCTTCGGGCTTCTCCCCTTATTCTCTGTAATAAGCACTTCTGAATGAGATGAAGTACCATGTGTCTTCCTTCTCATCTCTTCATTAAGAGCACCACTATTTGCCATATGCAAAGAAATATCACCATTAGGGGTAGCACTTATCATGGAAACCCTAAATGTCTCCCACGAATCCGGTAAAGAGTTTAATAGGAATAAGCCCAATAGATCATCATCAAATTTTATACCCACTCTTGCTAATTGATCATAGCGTCCTTGAAATTCACTCAAGTGATTTGAAACAGGAGTTCCTTCCTTGTACTTCAACTCCATAAAATTTTTCAGCAAGTACAATTTATTAGCCCCTCACTTAGAGGCATACAAGGACTCAAGCTTATCTCATAGGCTTCTCACATGTGTCTCATTAGCAACAAAATTTTAAACATTATCATCAACAAACTGTCTGATAAATCCACATACCTGTTGATGTTCAAAATCTCATTCTTCATCTGACTTGGACTTTTGCTTATTGGAAGCAAAAACTGGAAGATGCAAATTTTTCAAAAATAACATATCCTTCATCTTGTCTTTCCATAGGTGATCATTTTCTCCATTCAAAGGAATCAATTTTGTATGTGTCTCCATCATTCACGCAAACTAAACAGTCCCTTAACTAAAGAGCTCTGATGCCACTCTGATGGGAAAGGGCCAAAAAATATAACAACTTATCAAAGAGTAATAACGCAGCGGAAATTCAATCCCCCTTTCTTGCGAGAATTTGTGAGGAGCACCAAACAAATGGAACAAAAATAGAATCCAAAGCACAAAGAGACACCAACCGTTTTTAGCGTGGAAAACCCCTCAATGCAAGGGTAAAAACCACGAGTCGTCCAGACCAAAGAAAAATCCACTATGATCAATAATAGGGTACAAAAGAGTCTCCATTAATAACACCAAATGATGTTTTCAATAAGCCAATTTAAATAAGCGCAAATGCTTACAAATGAGAACAAAGAAGATGAAAAATCTCCAAAACAGGACTGCTGGTGCGGGACCGATTTCTCCCAATCTACACCTCCGATATACGATCCGAAAGGTCAGAATGAAGAACCATATGTCTGGAACCTACTATCCAAAAATCAGCTCGATCCAACGGTGAATGACTTCACAACGACGAAAACACCAGTACAGGTTTAGGGTTATGCGGGAATGGCTTTCTCTCTTTCTTTTTCTCTTACTTTGGCTTTTTCCTCTCTTCAAATGACTTTAATGTGCCCTACTAATCTGACCCATCTCTATTTAACCTAGTGAGACCTAAAGTGTAACATCCCAAAATATATAGTATAGACTATATTACAGAAAAACTGCATGAATGATTAAATAATATAATAATCCATCTAAAGTATAAAGTGATATCTTTACAATCATCCAAAAAAAACTATAAATTTAAAACTTTATATACAGACTGAAGACTATTCAAAACTATACACAAGGCCCTACTGAACTCAATCAACTACTCAGGAGCATCACCTCCATCCAATGCTTGCTCTAGAGAGACCTTTTCTTCCGCTGCTCACATCCAAAGGATGGTCATTGCAAAGAAGAACACCAGAACATACAAAATACAAGCACACAACAGGGTAAGCTAGTTTAAACAAAGATTAATCATACATCAATTTATTTAACTTCATACAAGCATATTATTCATTCACATCACTTAAACCCTTCACACATAACGCCACACTGACTTTGACTGTCTGGACTTAGAATGATTGTCGAGCTATGTCAGGTCGTGCACTCGTGGTGGCTTCTACTGCTTTACAAAGCCGTTGCCAATGGGTTTCACCCTACCACACTCACGAGGTTAGTCCGTTATCACTCACCTTGGGCCATACTGGAAGCACCCAAGACTATGACCTCCTGCTACTCCTCACGACATGGATCAATCCTCTCTACTTGAGAATGAAAGACCATTGGAGTTTCAGGATAACCCCCAAGACTAAGCTCCTGCATCCATTCTAAACTTACTTGAATCTCAACTAGAGATTTCACTTTGAATCACAACATAGGGCACCACCATGTCTCCTCTCCTTGAGGATCATGGAATTACGTCCATTAACCATACTTGAACTTTAAACTTTTAAATACAACACACATCAATAACCACTGATATTACATGATACAACTTCAACTTACTTCATACAACACTCAATGTTCATTTAAAACAACTTAAGATCACAAGAGAAATGAACTAGAACTGAACCCCTCGCATAGCGCACACCTTCAAACAGCGAAGCTATAAGCTTCTCGCACAGCGACCTAACTCACCTTGCGAAGTCCTTAAACAGAGACCAATTCTTATTAATCCCTCGCATAGCGACTAAACTCGTTATGCGAATAAATTGTGAAATGTACCAGACCTCAACCCCTCGCATAACGTCCCAACTCGCTATGCGAGAACCTCAGACAGAGACTCAAGCTTCCTAAACACTCGCAGAGCGAGACCCACTCGTTGTTCGAATAAAAAGAATAATGGTTCCATACCCCAACCAGTCGCATAGCGATTTGATTCGCTATGCGGATTTACAAACGGAGAGCAACCCTCTCAATCCACTCGCACAGCGCATCCATCGCTATGCAAGTGCCGTGGCAGAGAACACCTCGCCAAGGTGACTCGCTATGCGAATCCATTCGCACAACGAGTCTACATAATCTGCAGAATGAAATTCTGCAGAATTATGCAACTCAACCACTCTTTACCAATTCCACTCAACTCTCCCAACTTCTAACACTCCTAATTCGTTGTATATTGTTAATTAGACTTGACTAAGTGATTCTAGACCTTCCTAACCTCAATCTAAAGTGTTTATGCATCAAATCCCACTCTAAAACCTCAATTTCATCAACTTACAGACCCAAATCCTAATTTACCACTTTGAACTTGATTTTAACCAGTTTGATGACTCAAACAAGTCACAAATGACCTGTCTAAACTACCCCAGCAGCCTCTAACAACACTTGACCTCTAATACTTAAATTCACTACCTCACTTCCTCTAAATTGACTCTAAACAAGCTCAAACCACTTCACTTCATACCTCCTCACTACCACAACAAATTACTCACATTAATCCAACTTGCACAATTACAGCACTTAGATTCATCCAAAACAGTTCATCAACCACACATTACAGTTTCATAATTTCACCCTTTCAACACATTCAATTCACATTACCCTAAAACTGACAATTTAGTCCTAAGCAGTAAAATACTACCACATTAAACATATATACAAGTCATAAAACAATTTAATACAGTAGCTAGCTCTCCTTACCTCAGAGATACCAGTCCTGCTCATAGAGATGCACCGACAGTTGACTTGCAACACAAGGAAACTCAACAGAAACCTACAACTCACCAATTGGTGATAGAGAACAACACTTAGAACCTAAATTGAGCTAGAAAATGGAAGGAAGAACTGTTAACCACATGCAATACAGAAACATTGCATGCTCACAGTCCAGTGAAGAACGGACAACAATGGAAACCACTTACTAGCTGAAGAACACTAAATTGATCGGTCCAAAACGAATCCCTCAACGCCAGGATCGCCTAGGCACCTCCTGATCGTCGAACAGATAACTCAACATAGAGAAATTGTAGAAAGAAGTCAAATAACTCCGAGGAATAGAGTTCTAGAGAGATGAAATGTTCTTAGAATAATGAAAAGTGTTTATAAAATTCTATTTATATTATAAGATTATTTTAAAGTAAAATAATTTGTCTCATTATTTTAACACACATATATGCTCTATAACACTCTATTTTTCAGGTCTTTACATAAATGTTCACATTATTTGGGCCTATTCTCCACATAGGAAGGGAGTCCAATAACCCAACATAAACAAGATAAAAGTTAAGAAATGATTAATTTTATTCACATAAACAAATACATAAAATAGATAAAAATTAATATTATAGTCATAAGGACTTTAGAATATGAAAATCAATTTATATCAAAGTTTATAAAGTTTAAAATATAGATGAATTTTAATTTTGCATATAAAAGCTTAAAACTAAAAGCATATTTAAATTTTTATTTTATTTCAAAAGTCTCCTATATCTCTTGTTAACTTTGTTGTGGATTGCATATTGATCAATTTAAAACACGAGATAAAATATGAGAAAAATTATCGAAAAGTTCGATGGACAATACGCAGCAGAAAGAAAAAAGATTTGTAATTGTAAATATGATGAAAAAGCGCACACATATAAAATTTGATTTGAGTTGTAGTGTATCGATAGGTATAAAGAAATAAAAGAATGAAAGAGAATAATTATATAAAGTAGCATAATGAATAGCATATTTAGGTGGGTGTTGATATTAAAGAGTTAGGGGAAGTGGAAGCAGCATCATATACTGCTTGGATTCCATGGATTTGGCACTGAAGTGAAATGGTCCCAACATTAAGATATACAAAAAAAAATCTCATAGATGCTCATCTAATCTCATCCAAATAGCTCTCTGGATCCAAAAACTGTTACATAAACCATCCTTTATTTAGTCCCAAATCCAATTATCAATAATCACTTACAGAGGATAACCATACTCCAATGTTGTTTCTTTTCCCTAGTCCACTTGCTCCAGCTACGTACTCCTCGCTTCTGGATAACACTAATTATTACACACTAAGAAACAAAATTATTATGTTAAGAATTAACAAAATTATTTTATTTTAATTTTACCCATTTAAATATATGTACTCTTTGGATATAAGAAATATAGCACGTGCTGATTATATCTTACCATTAAAAAAATAATATAATGGTAAAGTTTTGAGCAATGAAAATGAAAGGCGGCTGTTGTAAAGTGAGAAAATAGATGAAGGAGGCAAAAGGAAGTAAGAAAGTATTTGAAGTTGAGACGGCATATATCGTATCTATGGAGATGGTGACAGTGATGCTATCAGTATTACTAACACATCTCCATCCATTCCATGTCTTCTTCTACCATATTTATTTATTCATTCAATGCATAACTTTCTTCATTCTTCTTCTTCTACTTCTTTTTACTTTCTTCCCTACCACTCAAGTTGCAAATGTATATGATAGGGTTCACTTTAATGTAATTTTTCATTAAATGAAATTAGGTTGTACTCATTTTCTCTCTCCAAAATTAAAAACTTAATTATGTTGGATCATCCATTGACTAATTTTTAGAATATTATATATTTAGAAAATTGTTTTCTATATTTTTGAAAAATAAAATAGTAAGTATTTAAATTATTTATAATACGTATAAACTTGTATGATAAAATATAATTTTTTAATAAATCATTATAACAATGTTAAATATGTTATTATTTATGCAAAATTGAAATTCATGTTTATCTCAATTTGATATATTTTGATTGCAAAACTTTAAAGATGAATGGTATAGTGTTTTAAATATAATATTTTCATTTTTTTTTTATATGTTAGATAGTGTTCTAGGATTGCATTTGACAAACTGAATGATATTAAGGACTATTTTCACTCATTTGTATCATTCAATTTTTCTACATATTACATTTAAATCACTTCAATTTAATTTCATGTTGTATGATATCTTAACAATTTTTATTTTGATTTTCATTTATATGTCTTCAACTTAGATGAATTCGAAGAGAAAACAAATCATCTTGAAGAATAAATATTTACCCTTGTTGAAAGTCAACTTATAACTATTAAACGAAGAAATATCCTTTTTTATTAAGACAAATCAGTCCTAAGCATTTCATTTTAATATTCAGCAAATCAAATTTCAGTTATTATCAACAATGAAAATTACGGATAACTAAAATGTTATCACTTCCTTTGTTTACACCCATCACATACAAAACATATTATGAGTATTGTAACATCCCAAAAATACAGTAATCACCATATAATAAAATTAATTACATTTCATAATCAAACAGTGCAGTCTTACACTAATATTAACGTTCAAAAGCGGAAAGGCGTTAAGTACAGAGTTAAATACAATTTAACTACAATAAGAAGAGTCTGAATCGAACGGTTTACAAAACCAACTACCGAACGATCAAAACGAAACAGCTAACATCTAATATTAACCGAACTAAAGCTCGGCCTTAACTTCAACATCCACCAGGTTCTCCTCTTCAATCACTTCTTCCAACAGGGCGTCTCCTTCTGCTCACATCCACACGGATGATCATCGCAATGACAAGACGGACGTACAAGGACGAGACAACACAAGGAAAGAACACAGGGTAAGCTTAAGTAATTTAATTCATGCATCAACATATAAATTAAACATACCAACAATACAAGAATATCTCAACACATACAACCATCCAAAACTCTCATTAGACAGACCGTCCAGACTGTATGAATCTGTGTATCTACAGGCGCTCGTGCACCTGGGTGATGTAGTAACTGGGAACACTCAACAGCTGCCACCCGAGGTTAGCCCTATCAGTCCAAAGTACTCCTAAGGACTAGGACCTCCTGCCGTTCCCACACATGACCCACCCTCCTCTACGTGAGGACGAGCACTCACGGAACATCAGGATGAACTGCCATCAGTAGCTTTACCACGTTCATACTATACAAACTTCCCATATTCAATGCCTAGAGTCGTTCCTCCCTGGAACGCTCGTTCAAAATCCACCATCATTTATTCATCTCATATACTGTTCATTATTTATATTTTTTCACTTTATTTTCATTTTCATCTTCCAATCCAAGTTCTCAAAATAACGAACGTTCAGTCCTCTTTATAATGAGGACGAACGTGAAGAAAAGAACGAGAAACCTTAGTTCAAGAGCAGAATAAATTCAACTACAAATACACATCATTTTTTACGAACGTCATTTACCATTTGAATAAGTTGAATGAACTGACTCTCGGAGGATTAGATCAATACTCAAGGAATAATTTAAGTTCAAAGACTCTAGACCAGATCCAATGGATAAAGCCACCTCAAGACGATTTCAGAACCATAACGAGAATAATTCTATTTTAGAGACCGACTGTCAGTCTATGACCGAACGCGGTAAGAGGATTTTACTGAATTTGAACGTACGCTATTTCCACACGTATGATATTTAAAGACGAATCCGAGCGTTCGGTATAAGATCGAGCACTACTTATGACGTACGCTAGGTGTAAGACCGAGCGCTACTTGTTACGAACGCTAGGTGTAAGACCGAGCGCTACAAATCTTAAAGTACAAGATATATATATTACTTTATTTCGAAGATTAGGGTACGACTATTCTGAGCCGAACGCTCCAAGATAGTATTTTCACATGAGGACGCTCGTTCTCGATCAGAGTTCTTTCCAAATGAAAGAATTCCATTTTTAACCAATTTACTAGAAAACCGAACGGTAGAGGACCGTTCGATGACGAACGTACATAATCATAGTAAGAAGTTCATATTCAAATTTTGCAACTATTTTCAACTTAAGTTTTTCAACATACCAATTCATACTTTTATACTTCATATCAAATATAAATTTTCAGACTTTATAGCATCCACATTAATAATTCATACTTCGAAATTCATAACTCATTTTCACATTTATACAAATCAAACATCATTATACAGATCAACCAGCATACACCATATTCATTCAATCAAACAGCGGTCGTTCATACAAAACACAACATATGAATTAAATCAAATAAGCTCCCCTTACCTGGATCGGTGGTGAACGTCCTAAGAGTAGGATTTTGGTTCGTCCGACTACAACTTTCTACCCTCAACAATTTTCCTTAATTCCTCCGACTAAGTCTAATCATAAAAATAAGGAAGAATTTAGATTATACCCCGGCATGCAACCAAAACTTGGTTTTGCATGTAACCCAGAACGAATGACAAGGGACGAGAACTTACCAGTTTCAGAATCTGGATCTGTTCGGTCCAAATTGAAGCTTACGACGCCGGGAGTACTTCTATGGTTTCTGAATGATGAACGGAGAAGAGAAAGGGTGAGTTTCAGTAGAGAGAAGGGAGAGTTTCTAGAGAGAAGTAGGAGAAATGGAAAGTCAGGGTTTTGGAATGGCGAAGGTGCATGCAGAAGAGTGACGCGGATTTCAGAAAGTTCAGTTTTGTTTAAAAACGAACGTCCGTTCTCCTGCTGACACCTGCATCCCACTAACTGAATTTCGGATCCTCGTTTATTGACACCTGGCGTCCGCTCAGAGGGTTTCTAAGTACGTTTTAATGGTTCTGAGCAGGGTTTTGAGTATAATAAATGAGATTTGACAGGTGGGTTTGGTTGCTTAACTACGAGGCCTGACAAGTATCAATGACTTCACTTTTATGTATCATCATATTATGTCTTTTGATGTACTCATCCATAATATATTTTAATATTTTCAAATGACTTTATAAATTTAGGAACTTGCCAAATTTTCATTATCTTCCTTCACGACGAATGTTCTTATCACTATCTTCATAATTTTATACAATATATATTGTGCTTGGTATTTTTCACGGTGTTATTTTAAATTAATCATAACAATAATAATTAACGATGTTTAAGAATAATAATATTTTTTAAAAATTAAAAAACATAACTTTTACAATTATTATTAATATAAAAAATTAATACAAAATGTCAACAAACTTTTTTTCATAATAATAACTCATATCTAAATATTTATTTTTTTAATACCAAAAATGAGATGTAGTCTTTATTTATTACTATTATTAATTTTTTTCTCAAATTTATTGAATAAATTTTTAAATAAATTCCAGTTATCTAAAAATCATTTTATATTGTTTTTATAATGAAGGATTATTTGGTAATTTTCATTTTATATCGTTTTCATAACGTATCGAGTATACCTGCATAAGACATTCTAATGTAAAAATAGGTTCAAGGTTTCACAATTTAGATATTAATTATGTAATGAATGCAATCATCAACCGCTCTACCTCAAACCTATATTTATTGATTTTGAAATGAATTTATGATTAATAAGGACTTAATTATGTTTCTATTATTAGTAATCATACTTTATATTTAAATCGTTCAAAATTAAAGTTAATTATCCTGATCATTGATTAATTAGTTAAATTTTTCTATCATTTGATGATAGTTTCTTTACGCGTTTCATTCGTAATTGATCGTCCAATTATACTATCCTAATCATAAATCTATCTAAGAAATTTTCACTTGAACACAATTATGCTTTCTTCACATGTGAGGATTTGTGGGAGATGATTTGGGGGAGAGTGATTGAATGGATTTGAGGGTAATTTTTTTGTTATTTGTTTGAGTGGATTTGAAGGTAATTGAGGGTGGATTTAGAAGTAAAGTTTTTAAGTAAAGTTTGTAAGAATTAGTATAGGATTTGATTGATGTGACATATTTAAAAAATTTGTATAATTGATAGAAACTAAAGATTACCAAAATGTTTCTAATTATTAAAGTAATATAAAATGATAATTGTTAATGTTACATTTAACTATAAAAATGTTTATAAAAAGTAAAAAATTAACATTAATTATTAGAATTAATTTTAATATTGTACAAAAATTTTATTTTAGGAAAATGAATTTATTTTTAATTGTAATATTTTTGTAATATTATTTATTACCAAGCGGTATGATTTTATCTGTGTGAAATTGAATATTTTTTAAAGGAAGAAATAATTAAACAAAGTTAGCATAATACATTAGATAAAAGTTTTATTTATAATTATATTAATATAAAATTATTTATTAATATACAGGAATTATATATAACTGAAAATAAACATTAAAAATAATCTAACAAAATTTTAGAATCTAAATAACTCATTCTAATTTTTTACTATATATTTCAAAAAAACTTTAGATATGTTATCAAAAGAGAGTTGAAATTGTTGCAATACTTCTCTAATTAGGAAGGTTTTACTTATTCCAATGATTTAATAACTCAAAATGAAGAAAAAAAAATATACTCCCTCCATTTTACTTATATATTGTGTAATTTTCTTGAGGAAGTCCAACTCAGTTAAATAAAGTACATGAATTAGAAAAAGTATTCACTCCACTTCTTATGATGTTATCTTGGATGTATAGGAGTCTGGCTATGTTACATCTACATTAAGCACTTTGACAGCAGCACAAGCCTTTTTATCAAACAGCTTGTGTGCAAGATAGCCAAGAACTCAAAGAGCAAGCAAATAATCGGTAACAATCAACGAGCACCTCAAATTGATCCAATGATTAGCTCTAGAATGGATTAACAATGCAATAAAAGTCCATAAGTCGAAGATAAGTTCAAATCAAAGGTGCAATGCAAATGTTACAAACTGTTTGTGAAAATGTCTCAATGACAATGCAGTTTGGTGCAGAATTCCTGTCTTTCAGATTTCGGAAACTTGTTGCACTTATCCAATTAGCTTTTTAATTTCATTCCAACTCTTTTGAATGTTCTAATTCTTTTATATGGACTCAAGCTTTTGCTACAACTTACAAACAATGTTCAATGCACCAAATCAGTTTTCAAGACAGCAAAATTCTGCTACAGCAAATTATTTGAACCAGAAAAGTGCTTAAAAAGTGGATGAGTTGGATAGTGAAAATGCACATAACAATTTATAATCAGATTAGCTTTGCACAAACATGTTTGGTTGATGAATATAAGATTGTTTGAATGATTTTTCTAGGCAGATTCAATCTATGAAACAGTTTGGCATATTTAGTTCATGTGCATTCCAAATCAAGCAACTATAGTATCCAAATTTTGAAACAGAGTTTTAAACAGACTTGAGACAATGGTTTTGGCGTCAAAACAACATTTAAAACTTGCTCAAAGTAGCAGAACAGTGTATTGGATGGTTAGCAAGATCTAAGTGCTCAAACCAGATTTAAAACATAAAAATTAACCCAACAATGAAGCTGCAGATCGGCCTACTGCAGATTTAGGTTCTGCTGTAATTTCTCAATGCATCCATGCTATGCTTAAGCATTTTATGGCTTATGTGGTATGCAATTGATGTTAACCAGCAAAAACAACTCACAGATTTGCTTCAAATCAATGAAACAGTACCAGATTTTTTTTTTCAAATAGATGCAATGCAAGTGAGTTTAAAATTCGAAATCTGATTGCACACTTGCCATCGAGCTCATTCCAATGAATTCCACGGCTCTTTTGATGATGGACAAAATGTTCTTACAGTTCCAGATTCACTTGAGCCACAAAACAAAGCAATAAGCAGCTGATTACTCAGAATTAATGACAATCAAAAGCAATGCATAGTAATGCACATGACTTGACAAAACTGGACAGACTAATCAAACAAAAATGACTCAAATATGAAGTGGTCCGATTGAAAAATGAAAAGCATCAACAAAGCAAAGAAAGATGGACAGAAAACAATGAAATCAACAGAATCCTAAAAACAACAGCAACCAGTGATGGCAGATTTGATGGAACAGAACACGTTCAAAACAAAACAGAAAAAAGGAATTAAATGACAGTGAAGGAAGTCAAAACAACTGGATTTAGCTCTCAACAGCAGCTTGAACCTGGGTTTGAATACCACTTGATAGCTTCGTCCAGATGCAGCAACCTAGTACAGACCAGCGTGAGATTGGATCAGCGGAAGTAAGGTGGAAGCTGGCAGCGGAAATGGTGTGATTTGGTGGCTGTTTGGAATGGATGAAGCGCTATGAACCGAATGCACAGCTTGGGAATGCTTCTATCTCAACAACGGGGAACAGAATACGAACCCATGGTAACCGAATACAGCTTTCATTCTTCTTCTTCATACGCGTGGAATCGAATACCAATCAATGGGAACCGAATACAGTTTCCCTTTGTTCTTCTTCATGCGGCTGGAACCGAATATGGGTTCCTTGGAACTGAATACGGTTTCATCTTCTTCATCTTCAGCTTCAAACAGTCGTTATCTTCATCAACCACTTTCTTCTTCATCTTCCATCAACCTTATCTTCTTCATCTACCACCAACCCTGCAACGAAAAAACAACAAGTACTTGCCTAAACAACAACACACTCATACTAACATCACCTCATCTTTCTCTTCGTCAGCACTCAAGGCATAAAACATTACACTTGCAGAATACAATGCTCCTTCAATTGCACAATACATTGGAAGTGGAATTATTTCCATATACATGGGCACTTTAGACTTTTTCGATTGGATCCCTCCAAATCTCACCACATCCGCGGGTGAGTAAAAAGTACAACATCCCGTATTTCCTTTCCGTCTGCGCGTTTCTCTGCATGTGAATACAAAATTCACTTCAAATCATCGCTAATAAAACTGCTTAAACAATACTTTCCCTCTAAGCGAACACTGCGTTAGTGAGATCATTCATCACATGTTCACTTACTCTTTTTCTTTTTTGGAATATTCATCATAAGACGTGACATCTTTTCACATCGTTTGCAATTTGAATCTCTCTTCCATTAGACATAGGTGTATAATTTTTACGTTGTTTTCTATCAAATCATATAATCTTCTTGATAGATTTTCAAGAAATTTTTTCACTTTTGAAGTGTGGTCGGAATGTAATTTCAATACAAGGAAACAATCTCATCGACATTGTGATAAATAAAACTGGTGTACGTTTTAAAAAAAAATCTAACCAATATTAAAATTGTTGTGTCTTTTCTTCTTTAACTTTTTATTTTAAATTATTTATATTTTATTGTTTTGTATGTGACGTTTGAAATATTTTCTTTTATCCCTCTCAATAGTGTGACATATTTTTCTTTAGATAATTTGTTCCAGAGACAATAATAATATTTATATTTATTATTTTGTTAATACTATTATTTTTATTTCTGAATTTGAAGATTGAAAATACTATTAACAATAATATATCGATCAATATTAGACTAAAGATAAATCCATTTATATTTTTTCTAATATTATATATTTATCCTTTTCACATTGATTAATTTAACGATTAATTTAACGAAATATCATTTCTAATTGTATATCATTTTTTATATATTTATTAAGTGACATGTTCAAGATAAATTACCAACACTTTGAAATGTTTAATATATAGAATTACAACATAATTTTTGGTAAACTCGCGTATGAAAACTGTATAAAAAGATCTCTTTATGAATATATTCTAGTAATATATATATGTATATATATATATATATATACATGCACAATTTTTATATAAATTAAAATAAAATTATTTTAAAAGGCGCTATATTTATTGCCTATACAGTTTAGTTTGTTTTGTATGCATAAGTTATGATTTTTCTTTTAAATTAAACTAACTGCGTAAAATTTTCAGAAGAAATATTTATATAGATTTTGTTTTTCAAATCTGATAACTTTCATTCAAGACTTCTTTTGAGCGACAGATAATTAATAATGAAATATAGAAACTATAAACTGACATATAATATATAAGTTGTTTCGATTGTTTTTTTGGAGCAAGACAAAAAAATCAGAGAATGCTAATTTAAAATAAAAGAACAGTTTAATTATAATTTTTTGTATTTACTTTTCTTTGTTTACATGGACATTGTAGTTTGTTATATTTGATGAATCTTCGTATTGGTTTGAAAACACTAATAGTAAACGACATACTTGAAATGTTGTACATTCAAAGTAATAAAACACAATTATATAAATATTTTAAATAAATCAAATTCAACTAAACTGTCTCACAACTTGTAGAAAACTGTACCTTAGACTTGAAAAAAAAAAAGTAATTATGTCTTAATAGCTATATAGAAAATTTTGAAAGACCACGTTAGAAAAGAAGTGGCGAGGTGTATGTAATGTAACCCTCCATGCCTCCCAATAGTTGCATTGGTTTGATTTACTTTTTCATAAATATTCATATTTGCTTGCAACCATGAATATGTTTTTGTTTTTCTTCGTCACACCCTTGCAAGCAACGAGCATGTTGACGTTGAAACTTAACTCTCTGCTTGCCACAATTATTATTTTATTAAAAAAAAATATGTTTCAGGTCAAATATCTATCAAATAGCATTATTTTACAAATTAAAACCATAGTATTTATTGGACAAAAACTTCATATGATTTTTTGCACTTTACTCTATTTACACAGACAACCGACACAACGTCTGCAGTTGTTACTTTCTCGTTTATTCTCTATTAGAATAGGATAGTCGCAACTCTTATTTTCCAAAATCAGTCTTTGATTAGAAGTTAATTAACAGTTGTTAAAAGAGTTGTAAAAAAATATCTTACACTATGTGAAAAAATATCCAAAATTTCCTAATTATTAGAAGCAATAAAGCTGTTGTCTTGTCATTGAATTTAAGGCAGGGGGTCTGAGATATTTATTCGCATAGGATATTATATTATAATTTTGTTGCATTGTTAAAGGAAGGAAATTTGAGAAGTTTTTTTTATTTTGAAGAAAATAAAAAATAAAATGATATATAGGAAAAGCACGATAAAGCAGCTTTTGGTAACGCTCATCGCTGTCAGTGACGCCCTGGGTCACCAAACCAAACCAAACCCACAGATATCTATCTCTTCCGTACCTCACTCTTTCTACTATATAACTCTCCGCAACGCATTTCACATTTTCATTTCTCTTCTTCTAATATTCGCCTCTTACCTCAATGGTATCAGGTCCACTGCTACTCCAAACAACCACATCAACAACAACACACGATGGAGGGCCAAGATCTCTCCCCATCCCACATCGACACATCTCGACCGTCCCTCGGCTTCCCCTTGGGCACTGCCCTCCTCTTGATCATAATCTTCAGCCTCAGCGGCATGTTCTCCTGCTGCTACCACTGGGACAAGCTACGGTCTTTTCGCCAATCTCTCTCTCCTCCACACCCTCAACCCTCCCTCACCCAATCCCAACCCTCCATGGTAACTTTTTACAATTTCATTTCAACCATGCCGCAAATATATACATATAATTTTTATTTTATTTTAATTTCTTCGTTGTGATTGCAGGTTAAGCAAAACAAAGGTCAGAGCTTGCCAGTGTTGATGCCTGGAGATGAACTGCCCAAGTTCATAGCCATGCCTTGCCCGCGTCAACCTTCGCGCCCGGATACCATTGTTGTCACCGTCGACACCCCGCCCCTCAAACCGCCGCAGCCGGTGGCTCCTTTCTGTTAGTTATTGCCAACAAAGCCATGTTAACCACCGTTGGTCGGTGCTGTGTGTAAATATGTTTATATATATGCATGATGTTGCCGCCATTTGTTCTATACCACCCGGTGAAGATGCAGGATAAAAACAAAAAACAACGTGGGTACCAGGTCAATTCCGAGATCGTGACCGCTTCATTTGATTCCGTATATCTGTTGCTCTTGTATGTGGTGATTAATTAGTAAATTTAAGTGACTTAATTGATTAAACCGGTTCTATTAATTGAAAAATGCAAAAAAAATTCAATTAGTTTGAGAAAACCAGAAATCATTAAACTTTTTCTTTTTATCTTTTTATCATTCCACTCAGCCAGTTATGACAAGTATTTGTGGTAGAAGAATAGGTTGGTTGTGTGTAAATTTCAACTTTCAATTTATTGAAAATGATAAAAGAGTAGCTGGCAAGAATAGGAGTTGATTCGATTTGTGAACAAGTGCGATTGTACTATAGTCTCATTAATCACGGCAACTAAACCAATGACACCAAAAGAAAACAAAAATCTGCATTAATATTGATACTATTGCTCGCTTGGGTGATTTGGATATGATAAGAATTAAGCTTAACTCACTAGTAGAAACATTAAAAAAAAAGGAGGAAGCGTGTAAAAGAACGATTCGAGGAAGTGGGGAATGTTGGCCACTGTCCCCGTTTGGTCCAAATTTTAAACATGGGAGAGGAAAATGATAGATTGGATAGTCGTAAAACTATGATGTCGGATAGAAAGTATTCGCAGTGGCTTCTTTTCATGACCTAATTTTAATTTAATTTCACTCTGGAACTTCTTTTTATCTTTAGATGCAGACAGTATCAGATGTGTACCTTCCGTGATTATTGTTAGTACTTGACCCTTTTTTCATTTTAGCGTTTTCTATTCTCACTAGTGGCCAAGTGGTTCTGTCACTGTGTATCGTCCTACAACTTGTCTTGTGCCCACACTCCATTCTTCATCATCAAATTTTGAAATCTTCCATCCATTATTTGTTTTCAATTCAAAATACGTCATGTCTAACACTGTTGCGTTCTCGTTTAGATGAAACGGTTAAAATATAATATATTAACATCCAAATTTAACACAATTTTACGACAACTAAATGTGACAATGTCTATACGGATTTATAATTTTTTTCAAGCTACTAACCTCAAAAACATTAGATTAAAAAACAAAAATTGAAGAAATTGAATGATGTGATTTCTTCCTTCATTCTTAGTTTTTCGTGCGACTTGAAGTCAAGAAATGTAGTTTTTGTCTAGCTTGTTTTTTCGTTTTGCTTGCTCCATTGAAATCTATTACTCTCCTGTTTTCTTTGTTGTTTTTTATCTTCAGTTAAACCAAGTAGAGGAAAAACTTAAGGATCTTCTGCGAGCAAAAATATAAATCAATTTAAAAATGTCACATAAAAGGTGCACAATTACTGAAATTTTATTATTAATATATTATTTCTAGTTGGAAAAGCCTACCTGAATAAAAAATATTAATTTATATTGTAAATACATATATTGCCACATCAACTGTGTGAAATTTTAGTGTTAATATATCATTTCCCGCTAAAAAACCTACCTGAATAAAAAATATTAATATATATTGTAAATACATATATTATTTTCCAGGCTGAGTCATTATTATGCAGGAGTATATATTTATATGTTATCATGGGGCCTCAAACAAAATGATTAAAAAAATAGAATACAAAACTGAACTCGGTCGTTTCTTCTTGGCCTTATTATGAAAGGTGGTATCATACATACATGGCGACTGATGATGATGGAGTGGGTCATGTGCATTCTTTTTAAGCACAAAATATATTCTCTCCCCGTTACATACTTTGTGTTATGATGAAGAGATTAATGCTTTTCAATTATATATTGGAATTCCTTGTAAGGAAATTGGGTATAAATCATATACCGTATGTTGAAATATTATATTTTTATATGTATTGTAAATCAATTATTGATTTAAGACTAGAGATAATTTGTTTTTCAAGGTGAATGTTATACATTTTTAACTACACACAACTCTATCATAAAAGAACGGCTAACAAATTCAAATATACAAGATTATTGGGATAAAATAAATTCTTTCCAAACACTTTTTAATAATTTTAACAAAATAATATATATATATATATATATATATATATATATATATAATTAATTAATATGTCCGCCATGTTGTACACACTTCCATTTCCATATATTATGTTTTTCTAGCTATCATGCAATAGCGCAAAATTCCCTTTTCATTATTTTGTTTTCTACGTGATTTGATTTTATTGTGTATTGTACTTCCCATGTCATTTATATTATTGTAATTTATTATTGTCTCTCGTCTGTTTTCATGAAGTGAAAGAAATAAAAAAGAAGGTTAAATATGGCCAATATTTGCTTTAAAAAACTCCATTATTTCTCCAAAAAAATTGATTCTTTTTGTGCTTACAATTCTTAAGTTAAAAACTAAAAAAATAAAGAATTTTTATTTATTTATTTGGGTAATTATTTTTAAAGAATAAATAAATTATACTTCCAAAAAAAAATTATTGTTTAATAATACTAATTTAAAAAGTCTGTATAATAATTTTCACGTGTAATAAAATAATATTTGTAATGTTTTTTTTAGTATTGTTATGACATAATTTTCTTAACATATAATAACTATAAGGTTTTATTTGTTCTTTTTTCTCCTCCAAAAAAGGAAAATAATATCACTATTATCCTGCTTTCCTCACTTTACTTTATCAAATAACTAAAGTGTTGGCCTATTGTAAGCATCTTAAAAATCTAATTAAAAAACTATTACTTGATTTTATATATTGTAGAATGGCTTTTTTGTTATCTCGGTACCTTTTTACTAATAATTTTCTTGACATTGAGATTTAAGCTAAACAATATTTTACAAAGTCAAAATCTAAAATGAAAATTTTGAAAAAATAATAATCAAAATCATTGACACGTGTGATCTTTTGTTTAACTTGATTTTGATACTTCAAAAACTGATTAACTAGTCATTCAACTTCAGTGAAATATAAATCTAATTCATCTATCAACGTAGAAATAAAAATGGTGAAATTTAAGTATAAAAGATTTGGAATCTTATATAAGTTAGATTCATGAAACTAAAAGTATAAAATCAACAAAAAAGTTTGAAAAAAACAAAAAAAACATAGATTTTCTAAAAATTATCCATTAAAACTGCACACAATAGTAATCCTTTAGTACTAAACTCCACCTATTAGATCCTTAAAGAGGTTGGTTTAAGAAAAGAGTGGGAGGCATAGCACCAAAAAATTAGGTTACGTTGCACTATTAGTTTGTTTATGGATAGCCAATAACATTAAACAATTTGCATGAATGCGCTTCGTACATCAGCTTTACACATTAATCGTATAATTTTTTGTCATTCGGTTTTCTTTTTTATGCTTTATTATTAACCTATCTTTATTATGTATATATATATTCGATTCGATTCGTATTATATCATTAATTAAACATTATGCTATTTGCTGACAAATAAAGCATTGTTGAGAAATATATCATCGTCAGCGTACATAATAATGAGAGTTATTTACCTTTTCTAATTTCGCAAAACCCATGAACCGCACGTTGTTATTTAAAATGTAATGGGATTAATGCTTTATGATAATGAGATAATGTTGTTTAACACATTGCATGGGATAGGGAAGTGAATCTTTCACAGCAGCTTGGTGTGAGATTAAATTTAAGAGTGCGTGGTAATCAGCTGTTTGAGTTAGATAGAAATTAAAGTGAGAAGAAAATAAATTGAAGATCAACACAACTTAAAACAATTCCATCATACCCACATCCAATAGATCAATATTTCAATAAATTAATTTCATCATACCATTTAATATTTAATAATGTAATTATAGATTTCAAGATGTCTATAACATTGAAAATAATGTAATTTTTTTTTAATTTTAGAGACAAACGAACTTTTTAAAAAAAATTCAAACTCATTTCAAACTTAAAAAATGTTTTATCTACAACTAGAAAAATCACATACAATTATAGCACACGATTAGAATTACTAATTAATAGAGATTTATATAAAAAAAAATAAAAAGATACATACAAGTAGGAATGACAAAAAAATTCGCGCCAGCGGATATCCACGGATAAAATCCGTGACGAATAGTTGATACCTGCGAATATTTACTATTCGCGGGTTGTGGATTGCGGGTAGTGGGTAATTTAATACTTGTTTATAAACGGGTCGGTTGCGGATAGTATACTTTATTAAGTTAAATTTAATTTTATTAAGTTAAATTTAATTAAAATTAACATTAGTTTATATTTTATAAGGTTAAATTTAATTAAAATTAAATTTTAATTTATATTATATTTTATATAGTTTTTGTAAATTTATTTAAATTTTATTTTAATAATTTTTAAAAATATATTTTTTTAAATATTTGCGGGTATCCATGGATATCCGCGGGTTTTAAAATACTCGTGAGTTCTTTTTAAGCGGAAATCCGTGCGGGTAGTGGGTGAATTTTTTTTTTGTCGAGTCGGGTTGCGGGTAGGCACTACCCGTGCCCGACCCAATCCGTTGTCATCCCTACATACAACTGATCGAAAGAAGACTCACATGCAACATTTCACAGAAAAGGACCTGAAAAAATATTGAAACTCAATTTACGTGAACTGAGAAATTTATCGGTCCAAGTTAAAGAGCTTGAAAAAAATTAACGGTCCTGCTTTTTTAATATATTGAAGTAACAAAGAGATTACTATATGTAACATTCCATTTAATTAGTATCACTACTAACAGGAAACATCACATGATCAATAAAATAGAACAATTAAACTTTAAAAAAATATAAAATATTCATACATTTATCCAAAATAACCATAAGACTATTACATATTTACAATTCAAAAAGAGAAAAAACTAGATAATTACATAAGGCTTTACTCAAACTGTATCTATAACAAAGATCTATACTAAGAAACTACACATCTACACCATCACCCTCCAAAGCTTGCTCTAACATAACGTCATCACCCTCTACTCACCCACCAGATGATCATTGCCACAAGAATCAAACATAAACCAATAGACAAACACAAAAACACACAAAAATAGGATAAGCTAATGTGAAAAGAAACAAACATCGCATATTAAGATTTCATTATACATTATATTCCAACCAAATCAAACCAATCATCCTAATCATGTCATTGAGCTAGATAAAACCATCAAGATAAATGTATTGATGTCAAACTATGACAAGTTTTGCACTTGTAGTGGTGAAACAACTGGCTCCCCCAAGCTACCACACAATATTAATTTGTCTATTACCTATGAACAAAGAACACCAGACCATAGACTAAGATCTCCTGCTACTCCTCACCACATAATCCCCTTCTCTATCCATAATCCCCTTCTCTATCTAAGATGACGCTATTATTGGAGTGTTAGAATAACTTCCAAGGCTGAGTTCGTACATCAATACATCACTTACTTGAAACCATCATTAAAAATTTCACTCTAGAAATTCTTTCCAAACCATACCTGAGTTCAATCACAAAATTTTCATACCATCATATATTTCAAATCATATCACTAAGTATTAAATATAACATCACACCATTTAAATCCAAACACAAAAGAAAAGAGAAAAACAAACAACCAAGACAACTCAAACGCACTTGCCCAACGCCAAAATCATGGCACCTAGCAAGCACAAGTTCGCCCAACGAGCACTATCCACTTGCCGAGCGAGAGTCCAAATAAAGGACTTCTCCAGCCTAACGAGCTTACTCTCATAGCTGTTGAAACTTACTATCAAAACCCCATAATACTCGCCCAATGAGCCACTAGCTCGCCCATCCACTCTGCATAATTATGCAAAATACCAATTCTAAATAATTTGCATCCTCTCAACCTTCCCTGGCCTATCTTAGGCATTTCTACCAACTTCTAACATTCTTAAATGGAATTCTAAACCACAATAGACTTATCCAGTGTATATGATCCAACCTAAACTAAGTTTAAACTCATTTTACTATGAAATTCCAACTTACAACAACTAAAACACCACTTTATAGACCATAAATCAATTCTACCTAATTTAACTCTTAACTAAGCAATTTAGGGGTCAGAACAAGTTACAAATAACTCAAAAACATATCCCAACCACTCCAAATTGCCTTAGATCTTCCAAATCAAAATTTCACTCTCCATAACCTCTAAAATTGCACCTAAAAGTCATTCAAACACAATCTCCTGTCTACCATCCATTTCTAGACCATCTTTCTACTAACTTACCACCCAAACAAATCTTAAATGACCATACAACAGATCCTAAATGACCATTTCTCCCTTTAGACCTTTGCTTCCAAAACTCACCTATCAAAAACATCTCTTTTTGACAAAAAATGACCTATAATCCTACTAACTCATTTCTCCTCCACATTTTCAATCCAAAATAATATTACCAACTTCAAAATAATAATATTCATACGATTACTACAATCCAACACATGCTCAAACAAGCCATTAAATAACATACAATTAATTTCACTCGTCAAAACACAATTACCATTAAAACAAGCTCAATTACAACAAAATCATCATATTATCATGTCAACAATTAATCATACTTGAAATAAAGAGTTTAAGCATAAGCACTAGCTTCCCTTACCTTATCAGAAAATCTATTAAGCTCTACACAGTACTCTACTTTTGCTTTGAGCTTAAGAAACTGTAAAAAAACCTACAAACCACATAAACATGACTAAAACAAGTTCTTAGGACCTCTCATCAATGAAGATCTAGAAAAGGAAGCTAAAAGACTCATGCGAAGGAACCCTTATGCATGACCTCAAACTAAGAGGTAAAGGGAAAAATGAATAGAAACTTACTTGTTCTAGAAGGAAAATTGATCTGATAATGATGGAGAGTACACTATCATTATCTCCTAGAAGATTTCTGATAATCATACATATGATTTAAGAGTCAAAGATTGTAGAGAGAAAGAAAAAGGAACTCGGAGAAAGAGTTATAGAGAGATGACGAGTATTTTAGATAATGAGACGAATTTATAAAATTCTATTTATATTATTAAATTATTTTAACTTTAAAATATTTGATCTCATTATTTTAAAACACTTATTAACTTTAATATTTTATTTTCTAAGTTTCACAATATTTACTTTTAATTGATTACATTATAAGAATTAACATGTAATTTGATTGACTGCAAAGTATAATTAACATTTTATACACTTTTTTTGCAAATTCATACAAATTCTATATTGAAAGTTATTGTTATTGTAGGCAAAATATGCCTGCGATAAAGTTTTTATTTTGATCTTTTTTCTTATTTTTTTAAATCAAGATGTAATTTTTCACCTACAAAGATAGTTTGATGTTCAAATTAGATAGTCTTATTTTTGAAATTAGATATTCTAACATTCAAAAATTAAATATATATATATATATATATATATATATATATATATATATATATATATATATAAACAGTAGTATATACTAAAATGAATATAAAAAAAATTACCTAATTATCTGATTTGATGAATAATATTATTTATAATATTTTCATGAATTTTTATTTAAATTAATACATTAAGATTTTGCTTATCTATCTTTTTCTCCAATCTTTTAATCAATCGTCCTAACCTTCAACATAATCAAAGTGTACGTTGTTACTATGATCAATATGTTTATTCCTATAAGATGTCGTCTTGAGCTGATGACATTATTTCGGTCCTAAATAAGAGTGTTATAAATAAAATTTTCAAATATCAATTATAGCGATGAATATAGAAGCTGACAAAAAAAAAAAGATACTGCATGGAAAAGAAACTGTACAGAGGCAATTGAAAATAGAGTACCAAAAACATACGAACAAAACTGCAAGTACTAGAAGAAAAAATAAAAGGAATACGGGAGGATCAGTGATAATTTATAAGAATAATTCTTTAAGGAAAAATACAATAAATAAAATTGAAAGTGAAAGAAATAGGATTATGGAATTGAAGCAAAATAAAATTTTATATTGATTGATTGTAAGAGTAACCACCAAAAAGAGGAAAGAAAAAAAATCAATCTGAGAAGGGGGTTGGGAGAAGTGGTTGGAAGAACCACTGAAAAGGAAAAGGGTTTGAAGAGACGTATATAGGATATAATTAAGATTAGAATTTTTAACCATAATAGTGTAATTTTCTTTCAAAATTATTAGAATGAACAGAAATTTAAAATTTATAAAAATGGATAAGTTGTGTTTGATAAAATCAGCTTTATAAATTAGGTTTTATAGTAACTTCTATTAGATTGATATTAAGATACCCAAGGCATAGGCAAAGAAGAAGAACGAAGGGTAAGACTGTCATTTCATTATACATGTGGTGTAGAAAACATGGGGTGCGTGACGCAATTGCCTCAATTCAATTCGAGTTTGAATTCAAAAAATGCACATCTAATCTTTGTTCACTGTAGAAGCGACGCCTTCAAGTGTTTGTGAAAATGTCAGACAAAAACTCTTATGTAGACCGTCAATTCCTCACCCCACGAAGGTCACCCAGGTTCCTCCCACAACTAAACCACACCACTGCCAACCCCAAATCTGCCACCGTTTCCGTAAAGAAATCCAATGATTCTACAGTCGGGTCGAGAATATCTCCGAGGCTTAACAATGGGGACGTTGGGTTTTCATCTCTTCGACGATCTCCCAGGTTCAACAACGAGCCAAGCGATAAGAAAGTGAAAGGCACGAGGGTGAAGGGCGGTGAAGCTGAAACGAAAGAAAAGTTTGTCGTTTTGGATGAGGGGTTTGGTGGAGGAAGAAAGAAAGAGAGAAAGGAGAAGAGGGATGAAGTTAGGACGCACGATAATCATGGCGTTTCGGATGAAGGGTGTCGTCAACGAAGGAAGAAGGAGAGAAACAGGGGGAGTAGGGATGGAGTTAACACCCAAGGAAATCGTGTCATTTCAGATGAAGGGACTGGTGGGGGAGAAAAGAAGGGGGTAAAAGGGAAGAGGGTTGGAGTTGAAACGACCAGAAATGGTGTCGTTTCGGATGAGGGTGCTGGTGGGGGAAGAAAGAAGGGTGGAAATAGAGAGATCGTTGGAGTTAAAACAGAAGAAAATCGTGTTGTTTGTGATGAGGGTTTTGGCGGAGAAAGAAAGAAGAGGGGAAATGGAGAGAAGAGAAAGCGCAATGACGATGAAATAAGGAAAGGATGGACCAAGGAACAAGATTTGGCTCTCCAAAGAGCATATCTTACTGCAAAGCCTAGCCCCCATTTCTGGAAGAACGTTTCCAAACTGGTATGCATCCCTCTCTGTGTGTATGCAGTAGAAAAAATTGACTTTTGGTTTGACATCAACTTGGAACAAAGTTTGTGATTCATGCTGTTGCTATTTAACTGAAGTTGAATGTTTGGGATTGGCTTGTGTAACCCTTGGAAGCTGACTGTTATGTGGTTGGTTTACGGTTTAAAGAGTTTTGATATGATTGTTGATAATGGGAAAATGGATTCAGAAAATCAAGCAGTTTGCTATACTTTGAAAACTTAGTTGATGATTGTCTTGTTTTGCCTTTGTTTTGTTGTCTGCTGAAATGTTACAAAACAGATATGGTGCTTCAAGTGTGTGCTCAGAACTTGCATGCTATTTTCAGCTAAGAATTACAGTGAATAAGTTATAATGTACTCTTTTAGGGCAAAACAATAATTCTGAAAGGTGACAGATGTTTCTGTTTGAATGCAATGATGTAGAATGGAGTGATACTAGGTTTCATCTTGTTGTATCCTATCATGGTGCAGTAACTCAAGTAATAGGAATTCCAATGAATTCCAAGAACACAGAAGGTACAGGAAACTCTGAACAAGAAAGACTTTGGAGGATCTTTATTGATATAGAGAATAAGATAAAGAAGAAAAGTTTTACAATTGCATCAGTAATCCCCCCTTTCAGCCACAACAGATATTGTTTAGAGTTAGTGAACTACTCAACTAACTCATCAACGAACTCGACCAACTCTGCTAAAAACCAGTGGAAAGACTCTGATCCAGAATGTAGACTCCTGTGATTAGTTTTGTCACAAAGTGTCTATGAGTAGGTGTGTCTCCATTTTTGGACTGCAAAAAAACCCCAATCAGTTCCTTTTCATAAGTGGAAAGAGTTTGGTGTTGAGTAAAAATTCTACTAATGAAAGCCAAAGGATGATATTCTTGCTTTAACACTGAACCAATTTCATATCAGGAAGCATCCACTTATACTATGGAAGTTTTATTGAAATATGGTAGAGCTAGAACAGGAGCTGATATCAATCCCCTTCTAACTAAAATTAGAGTGACTCCAAGTGGAACTAAAATTATCTTTCCTGAACATATCAGTTAATGGCCTTGCTATTGTGTCATATCCTTTAACAAACCTCCTATTATAGTTAGTAAGACCACCTAAAAAACTTGTAGTTGTTTAACAGTTTGAGGCAAAGGCCAATCTTTGACAGCCTGAATCTTTTCAGGATCAGTAGAGATTCTGATTTTTTTTACAGGAAATTACCATTATAATCCACTTTATTCATTTCAAAGTAGCATTTAGTTCTTGGCAAACAGATTATTTCCCCTCATGACTGACAACACCTTGCTCAAATGTTGTATATGTTTAGATTCACTGGTGCTATAAATCAGTATATCATCAAAGAAAACTTACAAAAAAGTTTCCTAGAAATTTCCTGAAAACAGCATTCATCAAACTTTGAAAAGTTGCACGAACATTTAGAAGTCCAAACGATGTGACCAAATATTCATAATGCCCACTGTGTCTTGGATGCAGTTTTGTGTAAGGATCCATCCTCTCTTGATGGAAACCTGCCCTCAGGTCAATTTTGGACAAAATAACGGAACCATTCAATTCATCCATCGAGTCTTCTACCAAAAGAATTAGAAACCTGGCTTTAACTCTACACTTGTTAAGCTACCTATAATCAACACACAATCTCCAAAAGCCATCTTTTTTTTCAATTAACACATCAGGACTAGCATAATAATTGAGCTGTTCTGAATAAAACAGGAATCCAAATCTCCTGAACAACTTTATGAATAATGTCCTTTTCATTCCCTGCATATTTGTTAGGTCTTTTATTTAATGTGTCAGCCCCTTGCAACGGTAAAGGCTTTCATCACTCTTGTGGGCTGAAACATCCTAACCATCATCTGAATATCATGTTTAAGCCCTCCTAGGAAACAACTATTCTTCAGAAAGGTCCAATCGATTAATTATGGCACCAAATTCTTCATGATAGGACGTAACAGTGGAATGTTTCCTCAAATCCATCAGTTCTACCATTGGATCTTCCCCAATTTTACCAAATCTATCCATTAACAATTCGCATATGCAATCTAAGATGGCCAATGATTATGATTAATAGATTTAACAAAAGCCTGATGCCACTGCAAAGTTTTACAACTTCAAAATGCACAACTGCCAGACGTACCTTAAATTCTTCAGGAGTAAAATAAATGGCAAAGTACATTTCGCATTGGCAAATCCATTGATTCACGTTCTCACCATTGAATCTTGGAGATTCTATCTAAACCAAGTTCCACATGAATAAGGAGCAGCAGAATGTGAACGAATGTTACCAGAACCAGATTCTTGGACGTCATCTGGAACGTGATTTTGTCTATGTCCTGAATTGTTAGCTCATGGTAACTTTTCCGAATCTTCAGATTTTTTTGGAGTAGTTCAGTAATGGTACCTTTCAAGTGTATTCATGTAATGTCTTTTGCACAGCACCTACCAATTCCCCAATTTTTGCTTCAATCTTCTCAGAAATGCAATTTTCTAACCGTTCTTCCATTTTGTGTAAATACGCTTGCGTTCTTGTTGATTCCACCACTTCTGAAGGAGTGTGTTCAGGAACGTGACAGCTGATACCAGTTAATACAATTGCATTCAGAACCTCCCCTTCAGTCACAACAACTAATTAACTAACTCAAAAAATGGCTACTTTAACATATCAAATAGGAGGAAGGAATGGAATGTAACACTTTGCTTCCCCTAGAAAATAGGGATATGATATGAGATGGTTTCCATTTCATCCTAAAAATATACAGAACAATGGCATGTTAACTTTATTCCATCCGATATCATTTTATTTAACGTCAATCATGTATCCGGACATTGAGGAACTGTTGAAAGTTTTAGACAATTTTATTTCTTTATGTACATTTCTTAAAGAACAAATTTAGTTTTATAGTCTGTCCGTAGTCAATTGCTTGTCAGGTACATGCGGATGCAGCTAGCTTATAGATATGTTTTATTCTTGTATTGGTTGAACCATTGCCATTCAAAATATGTTGCAGGTGCCTGGAAAGTCTCAACAGGAATGCTTTGATAGAATTCACATTGACCATGTGACTCCAGTTCAATTGCAGCCTCGATCAAGGGCAAAGACATTAAAATCATCACCCATTCAGGAATTTTCTTTATCTGCAAGTAAACTTCTCAACCCTATTGACATAAAAGTTAGAAGATCTAATGTTCTAAAACCAAAGAACATTATTACCCAGAAGTCTGTTGAGAAGCAGTTACAGCGCAGGCTTGCAGGTGATCTAGACCGTGCAGGGGACATATTTTCCGTTCTTGAACCAAACATAGATTTGTCCACTAATGCTTTACAGCCTAGTGAATCCCTTTCTACTCCAAAGCAGCTAAAGGAAAACAAAGGGTTCCTGCAAAGTTGCACTGAAACATCATCTTCAAGTGGTAATAAGTTACTTTCAAGATTTAGTGGCTCGCACAATACAGATCTTGTTAGTCCACCGGTACTAAAGAAAGTAAAGAACAGGGTATTGCATGAAAAATATGTCAATAAATTGCGCTGTAGGGAATCTAGGAGAAGAGCAGCCTCTACGAATATAATTGGTGAAGGAAGAAGCATAAAGAAAAAGGATGCAGTTAAAGCTGCAAAAGTTGCCTTGGTTTCTGAAGCTAGAGATGCTATCAACAAATTTCGACAATCGCAAGTCAATGTCATGGACAACGGCTGCAGTTCTGATGAAGTTAACGATGATGACATTCAATATGAAGATGAAAGTCAATAGGTTCTAGTGAAACTTATTGTCTAATTGCTTGTATAGTAGTTTGACCTGTACTTTTAGAAATTGTAGTCCATAGCCTAGTCATAAACTGATTTTTTCTATGCTTCTATTATACCCATCTTTTCAAAATTTGAGATGAATTTGTTTTGACAGATAATACTTCTAAAAGAAGAAAATAACAATAAACTGATTAAGGATATTTTAGAAAAGTTCATTAATGTATTATTTATTTAATTAATTACAAACGAATCTTATAAAAAGATATAACTAGTTCTTTTGAAAGGGTGTAAGAAATAGTAATGGATGAATTTTTATGGATTTGACATTGCAGTGCCTTTACGACTACTTTTCCCCGCCACGGCAAATTTATTAGAGTTGAGTTCAATTGCTCCTCAAATCTTGACTTCTACCATATCTATATACATTAACAATAATTCTGATGAGAACTGTATTTAATTGTTGAGAGTGATTATTTTAAAAGCATAAAAAAATTGAGAATATATCTCTTTTCACTTTCGATAGAAAGAAATTAAGAAGATATGCAAGCATAAAAAAAGAGGGGAAGATCGAAAGATAGAAGTATGAAAACAAAATTAAAACATAATTTTTTTTGTTTCTTGATAACGTGGATGGAAGAAGAATAAATAGTTTTAAAAAATTAATTTTCATTTTTATTATTGAGTTCAGTGTTTCATTTTAATCTTTGGTTTTTTTTTTTTAGCCTGACTGCCATGGACACTAGGATAAAAGGTTAGAAAAAGAAAATAATATTCATCATGTAGCTTTTGAATTACAGGTAACTCCACAATTTTATTCTATCCTTAATTTAATTTGATTATGAAAGTAATCATTTACCTGAATAAGATTTACATGAAGATAAGATAAATATGACCTAATCTTTTGGTATGACTTAAAGTTGATTTTGATATTTTTAAACTTAAAAATAAATATCATATATTTCTTTTAGTATAAGTTCTGGTTGTATTTTGAATTCTCTCATATTATCTTAATATTATTTAATAGAAGAACCTTATAATTTTGGTTTAAATACAACGTAATTAGCATAACTGAATGGTAGCACAACAGATGAATCTTTTCTGTTTTAATGGGCATTCTAGAATAATAATGAGCTCTAGAATAACAATGAGCTGTCAATAGATAATACATAATATGCCTTTATCCTCCAAGGTTTTAGGTCACACCCATTCTTTTTGTTCAGACTATATATATGATGTAATCATTGAGAATCAATAGACTGAAATTTATGCAAATTGCCTTTTCTTCTATTTTCTGTTATGAAATCAGAGCCTAGTTAAGAGTCTATCCTAGCGAGTTCTATGTGGGCATTCTATTCTTCTATTTCACCCGCTATCGGACCACCCATTAATTTCTACTATCACGCTTGAGATGTTTATACCTCGGCGTGAAGGGGGTGTGTTGGAAGTCCTACATCAACTAGAGATAAGGCTAAATTATAATATATAAGTGGGATGCAAACCTCACCTTACAAGCCGGTTTTGTGAGGTTGAGTTAGGCTTAAAAACTCACTTTCTAATATGGTATCAAGAGCCCTCTAAAGGTTCAAGCTTTTTCTAGCTTACTCTCTCATGGCCTATTCAGGCTCCTCTGGAAATGAGGAGGAAGACATTCCACCTCCTCCTCCTCCCTTTGTTGATCCTAACCAAAATCCTTCAAGCCCCTTCTACATACACCCAAGTGAGAGCCCTTCATCTGTTGTGGTTTCTCCACCTCTCTCTGCCAACAACTTTCAGTCATGGTCCCATTCCTTCCGAATGACCCTTATTTCTAAAAACAAGATGGGCTTTCTCAATGGCGCCATCCCCATACCAGCAACCATCAATCCCTTATACCCCTCTTGGGAAAGATGTAACACTCTGTTAATGTCATGGATGCTCAATTCCTTTTCTCCTTCAATCGCTCAAAGTGTTGTGTTTTCTGAGTGAGCCACTAATGTCTGGATTAACCTTCGCGAACATTTTTCTCAAGGAGATTTTCTTCGTGTTGCTAAGTTACAAGAAGAAATCTATTCTCTCAAACAAGGTGCGCTCTCCATCACCGACTTCTACACCAATCTGAAATCCCTATGGGAAGAGTTGGACAACTACCGAACTCTAACCCCTTGTTCTTGCTCTGCTCGCACCTACCATTCACAGGATTTCATCATTCGTTTCCTAAAAGGGCTTGACGATCGATTTGCCATGGTTCGCTCACAAATCTTATTACTTGACCCTCTTCCCTCTACTAATCGTGTTTTCTCCATGATCATCCAACATGAGCGTCGACAACATAACTCATCTTCTTCCACGAAAACCAATCCCTTCATCAATGTTGTCTCTAGTAAAGGCCGAGGCCATCCACAACCAAGGGGGCAAAACAAACTCGCAAATGTGAATTTTGTGGCCGCCTTGGACACACTATTGATTCGTGCTTCCAGAAAAACAACATCAATCCAACAAAGTGCGTCCATTGCGATCGTGTTGGACATAGCAGTGATGTGTGTTATACCAAGTTTGGCTATCCTCCTGGACATCCCAAATATCCAGGAAAGCCACGCCCTTTCAACAACAAGAACACTTTTGGTGGTGGCGGCACAACCACTAGAGGCACCGTGAATAATGTTACTGCCTCTTCCTCTTCAGATGTTGCACCGATCCTAACTCATGAAGGAGAAAGGAAAGATATTTCAACTTTGGCCAAGGTCTTCACATTACTACGACCCAATTCCAACAACTAATGAGTCTTCTAAACAAAGCTTCCGGATCAGGCGGGGGAAACTCAGAAATCCCTTTAAGGGCCAATCTCTCTCACTCAAACCCAAACCAATCTCACAACTCTGGTCTTGGCAGTAGGTTTATTTCCATTAACACCGCACGCACAATTAATAATTTTTCACACACCATACCATGGGTAATTGATTTCGGAGCCACTGATCACATCACAACTTCATTAGATCATTTTTTTAAATATTCTGAAATCAAGCCATGAAACATCAATTTACCAAATGGGTCTACTATTCGGGCCCATATATCTGGAAGCATACAATTCTCTCCAGATTTCATTATCCATGACGTTCTTTTTGTTCCAAACTTTACTTTTAATTTATTATCTCTTCCTAAATTATTAACTACTGCTCCTTGCCGTATAATTTTTTTAAATGAGTTCTCTAATATCCTTTGTCAAATACAAGACATGAACACAATGATGATGATTGGTTCAGCAAACTTAAAGGAAGGACTTTTTCATTTGACAATCGGAAAGGAAAGGTGCCCATCTACTAATAATGCTACTGCCACCACCATCAATAACTCCAACCTTTGGCACTTTAGATTAGGACATTTATCTAGTAGCCGTCTTAATGTCTTGAATCAACAATTTCCTTTTATTTCAAAAGATTCTAATGAAATTTATGACATTTAGCTAAACAAAAGAAGTTGTCTTATTCTCCTAGCTCTAGTAGAGGTTCTAAAATTTTTGATTTGATTCATATGGATATTTGGGGCTCCTTTTCCAAAACATCTATTCATGGGCACAAATATTTTCTCACTATACTTGACGATTTTAGTAAATACACATGGATTGTTATGTTAAAATCAAAAAGTGAAGTGAGAACGCATATACAAAATTTTATTAACTTAGTTGAAAATCAATTTGAAACCATAATCAAAATGTATCTGATCCGATAATGGACCGTAATTTTTTCTAAAAGACCTTTTCAATTCTAAAGGAATAATACATCAAACTAATTGTGTTTACACACCTCAACATGGGAGAGTGGAATACAAACATCAACACATTCTCAATGTTGCTAGGACCCTCATGTTTCAACCCAAAATTCCATCAAACTTTTGGTCCTATGCTATCAAACATTATTTTTCTCATTAACCGCATTCCCTCACCCATCATTTCATATAAAACGCCTTTTGAACTTCTAAATAAAGTTACACCTGATTTTTCCATGATCAAAATCTTTGGTTGTTTATGTTATGCATCTACTTACAATCAAATTCATAAATTTTAACCTCGATCTAGAAAATGTGCTTTTTTTTATAAGTCATTCGAAACTATTTTATTCAAATAATAAAATTTTATAATTTATAAAAAAAATTGGTATAATGTGGTATTCTTTTAAATAAATTTGCTAATTTTAAAATATATATATGTAAAATAAAACTTAATCTAAATTTATTTTTGTTTTATTCCAAGATTTAATTATATATAATTGTAAAATTAATACCATATAAATTATCCCTATAGGAAACTTCAAAAATACGAGTCAGCATTATTTATTTATTCTATAATAAATACTTAATATTATAATTACGTTTAATTCCTTCATTTGTCGGAAGCGTCAGTAGTCCAACGGTTTGGATAATTGCCTCCCACGCAATAGACCCGGGTTCGACTCCCGGTCAACGCATTCTTCTGCTAATTTTAAGTTTCTTTTTACCCTTTTAATGTTGATTGATCCTTGAAGATGAGCTTTAATGCAATGTTGAATTTTGTCATCATCTAGTTAGAACTCAATTCATATGTCATTGAAAAGGGATGATTTTATGGGACTTTATTAGTATCACTGTAAAAAGTGAACGAAGCTATATTTCTTGTCATGCCAGTGCCGTCTGTTTCCACCAGCTTTATGTGATTTACTATTTAGTTTCTGAGGTAAAATGAAGAGTAATTTTTCTGAGTCACAAATGGTAGCTCATTATTGTTGTTGTACTTTGGAAATTAGAAATTCTCAAGTTATCTTGCCTTAGCAGTAAGTTTAGCTCTTCAAATCAAAAGCCACCATCAAGCTGAAACTTTCCCTATCTAGAACTAAAGAGGATAGTATTCATTTCAACAGTAATGTTCTAATAATGGAGCTTATATATACCACGTCCTGAAATTATTGAGAAATGATAAAGCAACTTGCCAGATTTTAAATCCTTTTATAAGTGGTTGTTATCCAATTCACTTAGCTACCTTACTTCTCATAAAGTGTTAGGTTTCTGACAGATGAGAACCCTTTTAAAATCGTGTCATCCACTTGGTATGTGGCCACGACATCAGTATACAGGTGACACAAAAATTATGTGTTTAATAATGTCCCAGAAAAGAAATTTTTGAAGCAACCGCATATTCAGGATTCTATTAAAATCAGGTTGATTCCACTTATTGTTTGGCAACAAGCCTTTTTCATTACTATAAAATTGGATATTCATCACAAGTTGAAAGTGAGGCTTCAACTGAACATACCCCTATAGTATGTTAAAATACAGGGTAAAGTTGAAACTTGTAAGAATCAAACCATCAATCAAAGCCAACTTATTGGGAAATCTCATTAAACTTTCTAATACCCTAATCTAGAATTACAAAAGGGAGAACTTTGCTTCTCTTTCAACATCAGCAAATTGTTATTTCAGCTTTCCATCTTTCTCTTACAGACATCTTCCACCATAACCTGCATTTCTGAATAATGCTTGCTTTATATCTTCCGGGCTCGTACAATTTCTCTGCTCAGCTGCCTAAGACCATTAGGACAATAAGGTAAAAAAGTAACATTTGATTTCAGTCATCATGTAAATCAATAGAGACCACTGAAATAAGTTACAGAATGCAACTTCGTACAAACCTCAGAGCAGGTTGCTTGCATTGAAAAATCATTGAAGTTGCTTATAACACACTGATGAATCTCAAGGCCTAATGCTTCTAGGGTATTCACTGTGGACAGGAGTAATCCCAGCTTTGTAGCACAGCAGATGCTAATCCTTGTGTCATGCTGTCTTCTCTCAACATCAAACTGCAAAAGCATTACAACACATACATTGGTTCAGGAACTTGCTGTGTTATTGTGGATCAGTTTAGAGGTTACTCAGTGACAAGAACTAGCCCATACCTTGGGGGAATTTCTTACCATTGCTTCATTTGGCTTTAGCTCCTTAGAATTGCCCAAGAGGTTTATATGATTTGTTCCCTCCTCCATTTCTTCTTCTTGCAACTTACCTATCCTTTCTAGAAGCTCTTTCATGTAATCAATGGTGTCTCCGAGAATGGAGGTCCTGTCCATCTGTCATTGTTTGTATTCTCATGTTAGTTCAAAAGGGTAAAGAGAAAATCAAACAGTAAATGCAAGTGTTGGTAGAAAACAATCATGAAAAGACCACCTACTTAAGAAAGCCAATTTCATTTCCATTGATTGAGACATTTATAAAAAGGCAATGACAAGGTAAAACGAGGTTGGAAAAAAGAGATGAAAAAGAATTATATTGTATCTGTTGAATCACCTTGCTAATCTTCGGGACTATTGACCTTAGCATGGAAAGACGGTCATTCAAACGCTTTCTTCTCCTTCTTTCTGCCATGAGATTCTTTGAGGGCTGCCCTTCCAGCTTTTTGGATTTGAGCTTTTTCTCTGCACACAAACCCATGTTGAAGACTGGAATCTCTGTCAATTGTTCCTCAATTTTGCAGCCATTTTTTGCTTGCTCCAAACTCTGGTTATCACTTCCCAGAAAGCCAAACTCTTCATCCTCCAATGATGGGTTATCTTCTTGTGGGAGAACTGGTGCTGACTCATCATTTCTGGTGTATAATGATTCAAGCTCTGGCAATGAGAACTCATCAACAAAAGGGTGGGTTGCTTCACTTCCATAAGGACATTCAAACCTGTGGTCTAGTGGGGTTGAAAATGCAGCAAATGAAGGATTCAAAGTTGCTAAACCCTGGTTCTCATCAAAAGAGTCAAAGCTCCAAGCACTAGGAAGTAACTCATTCAACCCAGTAGACAAAGCACTCCAAGTGTCTTTTCTTGGAGCAAGCAGCTCATCCAGAAAACCAAGTTGAGAAAGCTCCATCTTTGTGCTATTTTTCTCCCTCTCTCTCTCTCACTCTCTCTCTATTCCTCTCCCCTTCTCTCTAGAATAAAAGGAAGTGAATTGTGAAAAAAGCAAACAGGGAAGGGTTGATAAGATGAAGTTGAAGCAAGTGGGAGAAGTTTGTTTAAATAATAGTGTAACAAGTAAACATGTAATAGGCTAAAATAGGGTCCATTCTTCATCAAACACCTATGATTACAGAATGTATTACAGTGAAAAGTCTAGTGAAATAGCACCTAGAGGTAGCCTCAGATTAAAATGGAATCTCTTTCTCTTTCCTTCTTTCCTCTTTCTCTCTCACTCTCAAGGTGAATTGATGTCCTTTTCACCGAAATAATCACCCAGCCAGAATTTTTATTTAATTACCATTCCTTGAAAACTTTGACCCACAATTCTGTCTTTAACGAAAGTAGGTGGAATTAGCATCATAGATTGTCAGTACTTCTTCCATTTTTAGTGCAAGCCCCTCTCTCTTTCACGTTCAATGAGAAATAATGCATCTCTCCTTCCCATTATGGTTTAGAGTTTAGACTCCACCCTATACACAATATTCAATACTTTTCATCATTCAATACAATATCAAAAAACAGTTAAAAAATATTCATCTATGCACTATTTAGAACTGTGACAATTTGGAACATTGTTCATTTTTCATTAACTACCATTCCATGCCTTTTTTTTAATCTCTCCATGCTAACCAGTTTCCTTCCATGCCAGCCTGTTTTAACTTCAATTATGGACAAGTGTTTATAATTAACAAGGGCTAATTAAAGTGGGCCAAGTATTAGCACACAAAGACTTTCAAATACTTTGCATTAGAAAGTTACAAATTTGAGCTCCTTTTCTGGTTTGTTTGTTTTCATTTCTTTCAAATACTTTATATATCTTTAACTTAGAAAAGACTAATGAAAAACAGTTTGTCTTTACTTTTGCTACATTTAGTGATTCCTTTAATCAGTTAAGATTTATATCTGTAACTAGATTAAGTATCTGTACCACCACCGGGTATAAAATAAAATACAGCTTCCAATCATTCATTGTTCTATCATTGCATCCTAAAGAGCACATAAAGTTTCAAGAGTTGTACGGAAATCTAGTTTTTTTGATCGGTGTAGGTCCAGTAAATAACTTCACAGGTCTCAGAAATTTGCCCTTAAAAATCTTCAATTGCCAACGATTTTGAACAGAGATATGAAGTGTGTGATCACGTTGGTAGAACCAGAAGTACTGATACACACTGCTAGCAGACAATTTATACATAGAATAAGCAAGCATGGGTCTGGATTTTGTGAAATCACCATACAGTTCAGTGAGAGAACACGGTAATGAGCAAAACCATGTTCAGAAAATGATGAGTTGTTTTTATATATTTATAAACTGTTCAGTTGTCCTTGTTCTGTAATGGTAACAATGAGCCAAACATTGAACAGTGAGCGATCGCGTGACCAAATTGCTTTCTCAATCAGATGGCTAATCTAATCAAATTTTAACTGGTTTATTAATTACTTTGCACGTTCATATCCACATTAGGTGACCACATTGCACCCTCGATTAAATTTATATGCATACCCAATTGGCCAATAAGCAAATACACTTTCATATTTCACTACTACTACATGCATCTTTTTGTTTTGGGTCCATACTATTATCAACTATGTAGGTTGTCATATAAAGTTAAAATTGCTCATCTGTCAGTATCAGCTAGGATGCACCAGAATTGTCACTAGGCCCCTCCACTGATTATTTAATAGTATTGCGTAAATGTAATGGCAGTTTTTTTGTATTTTGTTCTCTGCTAGCCCTGTAATTAGAACAACAACAACAAGGAGAATTAGGTCGTATCTGATGATCATTAATTCATATGCATTTAATGTGCACAGTGACCGCCATGCCCATATTTTGCATGCTTGACTGAAAGCCATTCATCAGTTCTGAATGTCTGGTATCACATTATTATACACTTCTTCTTGTTGGAATTCTTGTTCTTCAAAGTCTCACATCACACTAAAAGATAAAATTGATTTCCGTATATACGTATATACATATAAAATATAACTAATTTCCGTATATACGTATATGCATGCTTGTTCTCTCATTTGTACGCTTACTTGAGCTTTTTATACTCTTTGTTATGATCACTAGTTCATTATTTATCTAAATAAATAATAAAGTATTTTAGTATTACAATAAATAGTAGCGCCAATGTATTTATTTTTAAAGAATTAGAGTTTGTATTCCAACTTGATTAAAAGGATCATTTATGATCGAAAGATGTTGTTTTAAATTTAGATGGGAAGTAAGTATATATATGAACCGTGTTAACCTTTTCTTTCATTGCTAAGTCAAATTACTCCTTAATGATTGCATCACTTTATTCATTACACCCCACCACCGTTTTATGTAATTCACAAAATCACATTCACACGTATATTTGATTGTGACTTTGAGATTGATATTTGATACCACACTTTCGGTTTTTCACCCTCCATTTTTCCATAAACTAACCAAGGGTCACATTATTTTCTCCTTTCTTTGTCCTCCTCTTTCTATTGATTTCACTCTTTTCTAATTTGTAAACTTAAGAATACTTAGAGTACTTCAGTTTGATCACAAGAAAACATATACAGTTTAAATATATTATAAATTACAAAGAATAATGTTAACACTTAAATTATCACATAATCTTTTGATGGTAAACATAGGACATAGGTAGAAAATTCTCTTCTTATGGTGTGAAATCCTAATTGATAAATTTCCATTTTTTAATATTTTCTTTGTTGTTTAAGTTGAATTGGTACCACGTAGACTGAATAGCTAAAAATTAAAGGGTCAGCAGTGATTAATACTGTCTCTTTGCAATAGAAATTCAAAAAAGTAGCATACAATAAGAGAATTCACTTCTATATGCTTATAGTGTAGTTGTTCCGTAGTGCAAAGCTTTCGAACTCGTTTTATATGTTTTGTTTAAAAACATCTAAGTGTTTAAAAACATAGTATGCTTTTTGAAAATATGGAAAGATTTAAGGTTTCGTAGAACTGAAGCCTACTTTCTGTTTAAGATTAAATTTTTAGACAAGTTACATCTGTATTACAACATTACACTCTAATTAAATTTTTGTATCTCATTTACACTTGCGAAAACCCATTCTTTCATTTCTCCATTGCAAGTGAATAAGTCATTGTTGGTTTTCTCTTCATGCAAAATCATTCTCCATGGTCATTGTTAGTCACCGCGAAATATCTTGTTCTCCTCTTCACTCCATTTCCATTCTTAGTTGCCATAAACTATCTATTGCTACTTGGAGGTTAGTTTCCTTTGTATTTCGTTTGGTCTATTTAATGTTTGTTTGCAATGAGAATACATGTGACACATTTGGGTCTTCGTCATAGGTTCCTCACGGTCGCACCTTGCTTCATTGTTGATGTCTTAGTCCATTGTTTAAGTATTCTCCTTCTGTTATTTAGACATTGTCCACACCTTCTCCTTCCATTTGGCTGCCTACCCCGTACACATTTCGCCTCCCATTTCTACATTTAAATAATTTCAAATTTTTACTTTATGTATACAGGTTTCGGTTGCTTCCAAAGCAAAGTCTATCTTTGAAAAATATGTTTCGATTAAGAATAGAAACCTAAAGTCCTCATTTTTATCAAATCTTGATGCACTACAAAAATTCTTAGAATTATCCACGAAATTTTATTGATGAAATTTTACCAACAAAAATAAATTCATTGATAAATTTAAATTACAGATGAATTTTACAGATAAATTTTTGAAATTTTAATTACCGACTAATTTTACTGATGGATTTATTTCGTCAATAAAATTTATCGATAATACATATTTCATTTACCCACAGATTCTTTCGTCAAAAAAATGAAATTTCTCTTATTGACAAATTTTTGTTGGCAAAATCTATCGATAAAAAAAAAGACAAATTTTTCACTCACTATCTCACCCTCGGCGAGCCACCCATTATCACTCTCTCTTGTGGAAACCATATATTGCGAAACATAGGTGTATCGTGAACCATCGATTGAGTGGACTACAAAACCATGAACCACCAACGAGACATAGTGGAGGCTATAAAAACTCTTAAAATCATCACAGCCAAAGACACACCTCGTGCGAAGCCCCTAATGAGCCATAACCATTGACTTTGGAAGAGGCAACCCACCGTGACGAGAGTCGTCTGGCCTCCATCACAAATGACAAACTAGATTGCATCACAAAGAGACCACTATGACAAGGACACCACTATTGCAAGAGCTCTGCTGCCTGGGAAGAAGAATCCTCCGTTGTCGACGTTGTCGATGCACTCTAATTAAAATTTTCAGTTTGGTTTTCATTTTTTTCGTAGGTCTTCTATTCTGTGTTAGATGAAAGTGCAATTTTGGTTATGGAGGATTCAGTTGGACTGAAGATGGGTTGCCCATTTCATTTGTAATGTTTTAGTTTTTCTGAGTTGAAAAATCTAAAAGATAAAAGAAGAAAGAGAAAGGAGAAAGAATAACTAGATCGTAATATTTATTAACAAAATTTACTGACATATTTTTTTCCGATAATTACTAAGGGATTTTTCTTTTGATAATTATGGATGAATATAAAATTTTATTAACAAATATTATATGTTATCGACTGCATTATTACTAATAACGAATTGTCATCTGTCGAAAAAAAAAATATGATTATTGACAAAGTTTTAATATTTTCGACAAATTTTGAAGTTAATAATACCTTAAATGATATGTTTTGATAAGAGAAAAAAATAAAATCCGGATGTCAGATTTTTTTTTTCTATACTAGTTGAACATATACATTAATAAAAGAAAAAAAAAACTTCTTTTGTTTTTTATTTATTTCAATATATGACCAAGTTTTCAATTGAGTAATTCCTCAATAACTTATTTCTAAGTCAGTAAAAACTATTTTAATAGTTATTACGTTAGGGACTTTCTATGTAAATTGTTTTTATAATTATAGATATTTTTTTATTTTGAATAAAATAAATTTAATATATGATTTAAATAAAATTACATGTAAATAAATTTAACTTTTCTTAATTTTTTTAAATAAATTAATCATTTATTCAGAAATATAATCTTTTTGGAGATATAACTTTAATTTTTTCAGTCCAAATAAAAAATATATTTAATTTTAATTTTAAATAATTCTTTAATAAAAATATTATTAATAACTTTATTTTAATGATTTTAATTTTCTGACATTGAAATAAAATTCAATAACAATAATTAATAAAATTCAATAGTAATAATTAATGAAAAGTGGATATTAATCTACTTTATACTATGGTATTTGTATTTATGGATAATTAAATATTTTACTTACAGATTTATACAATATTTTTTTCATCCTGATCACCATGCCTTATATGCTTATAAAATGAAAAGCAAAATATAATAACAGTGAGGATACGCCTGTTTAATAAGAGCAACTATCTGATTGGAAACTTATGAAATAATTAGAAGCTTCTGAATTCAAACTTTTTAACAGTTGAAATATCTTTTTTGAGGAAGAGACATTCCACATAAACACCATGTTATATTTGTAGGATCTAATTACTAAGAATAATTATATCAAGCATTATATTACTTTTAAATCAAAATTTTAAAATAATAAATTTATAAATTTTGATAATTAAATAGTATTTAATTTTCTCAGTTTTGTTACAATTCATTTAAATTTATTTTTAAAAAATCCAAATTTATTTAAATTAATATTTTTATTATGCAATTCTATTTGAGTTATAATATTAAAATTAATTAATTTTATCTAAGTATATTTTAAGAACTTATTTTTAAATAGTTTATTTAAAATTAATATATATATGAGTAATTTTTCATGAATACCCCGATAACAAAGTGAACTATTTTAGATAGGATAAATATTTTAATAGATATTACCCAAATAAATCTAACAAGTTTATTAATTAATCATTTTAGAAGATAGAGAGTAAAGTGAATGAAAAAATTGTTAATTTATATATTTTTAATTTTAATTATTATTGAACAGCAGTATATGATGTAGCTTTTTTTTTATATATTGTATTGTATAATAATATGATGAATTTAGGATTTGACAATTTTACTAATTAGAAACATTTAATAAATTAGTTGGTTGGATAACATGAATCTAATAGTTAATTTTAAATAACAATTAAAATTAATGATGATTAAATTAAACTAAAGTTAATTATTATCCGTTATAATTAGATCGACACTAATTTAAAGTTTATTTCAAAATCTATAAAAATATATGATAAGTTAATTATATTTAATATGTATTTACTACTAATACTATCATCTTTCGTATTAAAGTGACTTTTATAAATAAATTTTTCAGTACGATTGAATTGAACAAAGAACAACTATAATCAATATAAATAATTCGATAATTAAAAAATTATTAACCTCAATCCTACCAACCAAAACATATATAAAGTATTTTATGAAAATTTTGAAGTATTTTACTTATAAACATCTCTAGTTGACAAAAATATTACAACTCTATGGTTAAAATAGTAGTTGAATAATGTAAGAGAGATTGAGAGTGACAATTAGGGATGATAAAAACACATTAAACGTGGGAAGTTGTGAAATATTGAGATGTTTTGTGAGGTAAATGTGAGATTAGATATGTGATTGATGAGAAAATGAGAAACGGTGATGAAAAAGAAGGTGATGGTGATTGAAAAATGAATACATAGGTTGTTTTGTTTTGTTGAGTTCACGTAACGTAACACAAGAAAGACAGAATCACACAGATGAAATCAGCAGGTTGCGCCCACAATATTCAATACCCCTTTAAAACCGCCAACTTTTGTCCATTTCCTATTATTTTTGGTCCCACCCTCTTCTGTCTTTTTTGCATGCATCTTCTCCGTTTTACTAACTTTTTTTTTGTATTTCATCATATTTTTTTAATTTATACTTACCATGTTACATGTTTTTAATTATTTTTTTCTTTTTATATAAATTAATATATTTTAATTAATTTTTTCTATCATATTAATTAATATAATTACTTTTCACAAATTATTAATAGCAAGTTATCACATTATACATTAATTATATAATTTGTTAGGGATCATTATCGTATATAAACAAACGCAAATTTATTTTATAAATCAATTTTAGAAAAACGAATTATATTTAAAAATTACTTCTTAATCTATTTATAGTCATTTAATTTATTGTTATGGAATTATCAAATGATAGAAATGGAATTGTTGATATATAGGTGTATTTGTAATACTTGTTTTATTTAATTATTAGTATAATATTATTTGTTTTTTAAAAATATTTATTAATATAACATGAGATAGTTTTATTATTATTATTTTTAACCAGATTATTATCTATATTAATTGATCATCTACTTGTTAATGATTAGTTTTAATAAACAAAATTCGAGTATTTATTAGAATGCAAGACTTTGTTTAACAAAATTCAATTCACTGGCTAATATTATAATTTTAATAAAAATTCACAATATATATTAATATATAGTTTTTGTAAGTAAAAAGTTATGCTATCAGTTTGTACAGTTGATTTAATGTCTCTTAGTTAACAAATGACACTTTTGTTTTAGTAAATATTCTTATATCATAATTTTGTACCGTCTTCTTTAGTAATATATTGCCCTTCACGTTTCTTTTAATTAATGTTTATGAAGGTTCTCTTATGATTATGATGACCAATACGTTTTATACTTTCGAATTTTTGTACACATTTTTTTCATCTTTTTCTCTCTTTTTTATCATCGGCAAAATATAAGCATATATTATAATAAAAAAAACATTTGGAGTGTTTTTCATCTTTTTACCAAACTTTTATACGAGAACGTGCATGTAGCACTACAAAAATATGTGATTTTACTACATGTTTATTTTTGTATTACCGACAGTTTTAATCCCTGATAAATGTATTTCTTGTAATTGACAAAACTATCGGAAAAATCATCGTTACAAATAATATTCGACGATTTCATTCAAAATCATCGCTATTTGCGGGTTTTTGTAAAAACTGTCGTCATTTATCGGGATTTCTGAACCGCGGCCAATTGTATTTGAGAGAAATGTAAGAAAGAAGACGAAACCTAAAAGCCAAATAATAAGCACACTCGCATTGCCTTCAAGATTAGGAGTTATGAATTTGCATAAGAGTAACTAAAAAATTCCAATAACCTAGGTTCCCTAATTTTTAGGGTTTTTGAAAGAGAATAGAGACATAGAAAATAGATTTCATACAAGAGGAAAAACCATTAGGATTGCAAAAGAAGACAGCTTACTAGTAAGGGGCCAACAATGACGGAAGGGTATCGTCGCATACTCAATAACGAATCATGAAGAATAAGCGCAAGTCCATAAGTCAAGAAGTGGAGGGAAGAACAAAATCCTTAATAGTGAATGTGAAATGGAGAGCAAGATAACAAATGGGCAATTGGTGTAGCAAGAGATGATCAACTGTGAAGACAAAGTGAAGAGGAAATGAGAAAGAAGAAGCATAAGAAAGTTTGAAGAGGAAGAAGAAATAGAAGGAAACCTGAATAAGTAGGATGTGAGGAATTTTGTTTTAACAATTTTTGTGCAGTTTCGTATAAAATCGCCGAAAATATAATTGAAAAGAAAATAAATTAACTACGGATTCTATTAAAAACTATCATAAATATATGCAATTTTGGAAAAAAACCAGTGGAAATTACCTAAGGTTATTAAAATTGTTGGAAATAAACCTCTCCTATACAAAAAACAAGGGCATTACCGAAGGGCATAATCCCTCGGAAACAGTCATAAGTCGTCGGTAATTACCTTTTACCAACGGCTTATCGACGGCCAAAACATTGTCGGTAAATCTCTTGTCACTAACATTTACCGAAAGCTTCTGCCCTTCGGTAATTACCAAAGGGCAAAAGCCCTCGATAATTACTGAAGGGCAGAAGCCCTTGGTAATTACTGAGGGGCAAAAGCCTTCGGTAATTACGGAAGGGCAGAAGCCTTCGGTAATTACCGAAGGGCAGAAGCCATCGGTAAAGCCTTTGGTAGAAACCAGGCAGAAGTAAGTGATATTTGTATTTGTTATCAAACCACACAAACCTGCATAACATGTTCATAGCACAGACAGACCTGTATAACATTTTCAAACCACAGAGAAACCTCCATAATATACATTTCAAAATCATCCAATCATTAATGGAGTAAACAACAATATAATAACATCATTTGTATTGTTGAAATTTAAGAACTTGTATTTGAAAATCAAACATTAAACATAAAACATAAAACAATATGTTCATCTAGCAAATGTAATGTAACAGAATCCTAATGTAACATAAAAAATGTTCTAACAACTATGTTCATTAACAAAATAAAACTAAAAATCTACATAGTCATCATCAGAATGATCTTCATCATCTTGTTGCTTTGTAGATGGCTGGACTGGTCTAGGCTGGACTGATGTGGGCTGGACTGATGTGGGCTGCTGAGGGACAGTGGAATGAGTTCTTGAAGCATCAGGCAACACTCTCATGACCAGGGACTTGAAGCTTTTAAACTCGGTTCTCAAGTCACTGTAATTTTCTCTCAATTCATGATTTTCCTGGTCACGTTGTTGTAGTAGCTGTGTCAAGCGGTCGATGGTCTCTTCAGCAGTAGTGGTGGAAGAAGATGGTTGGTGCTTTAGAATACCTCCTCTTGATGCCGTATAGTTTGCAACAAGTTGTCCTACACCGTACACTCGTCCCTTTTTCTTCCCACCAACGACATCGACCCAACACTGTGTCCTACGGATGTCGCCGTCCTCATTAGTCGCATCATCCGGTGTAGGAGCTGACTCATGTTCGGATCTAACCCGTGAAAGTCTCGTAGAAAATTCTTCCTATTCAAACATTAAAAGCAATGTTACGGAATGATACAATAACATAATGAAAAATTAATATTAGTATCATTGTTATTTGCTTACATGAGTCTTCCGAGATCTTTCATCAACGAATTGATTAGTGCCCTTCCGAACATGAGTATTTGCAAAGACCTCATCAACATGGACTGCCCGTCCAAGAGCTTGTGCCTGTAACATAATTTAGAAGTGTACATGAAATTGAAAATACATAAGTTATATATGAAAGAAACACAAAAGTATTGAAAGTTTACCATACGAATGACATGCTCATGAACCGTGATCGACCCACCAGTATGTAGGGTGCCACCCTTTTCAGAAGCTCTATTCCTTTGGGTTGTAGCACACTTATTGCGAAACTCTGCTGAATTCCAATGAGCGAGTAAAGAGTTCCAAATGTGCTCGCCCAACCAGTAAGGGCGCTCCCCTGCATTGCGGGCATCCCTAAACATCTCTGACAGCCGATGAGATGCTTTCATGTGAAAATTTCTTTGTATTAGAGTTTCATGTTCAGGTTTCAACTGCACCTTCATCTGTAACATTAAACAAAACAAACATTGATTAATGAACATACTAAAATAAGAATGACAATTAGTTTAATGGGTTGTTCACCTGAAAATGTTGCCAGAATGACTTTTTGTCGTCTTCAGGTATTGCTCCCCAAGTAGGCCATGGACTTAAAAACTGTTGCTTAATTGATCGTGTGATGGCCTAGGAAGCAATCCTGGATGGAATAAACCTGCATATAAAGAAATAAAAGGCATTTGAAGTAAGACAAAATTTAAACAACAAAATGGTTAAAAAAGGGATTAAAGTCTTACCCTTTACCATATGGCTCAATCCATGGTCGATCATGGAGGGGCGGGTCAACACCATCACCATCACCAGCTAAATCTGGATCAGCAGATGGTGTGACAATCTTAGAAGGCGGTATAGAAGATGAGAAAGGTATAGAAGTAGGGTCAAGGGGAGTAGTAGGGGTAATAATCACAGGGGGAGGAGTGGGGGTAATAATCACAGGAGGAGGAGTGGGGGTAATAATCACAGGAGGAGGAGTGGGGGTAATAATCACAGGAGGAGGAGTGGGGGTAATAATCATAGGGGGAGGAGGAGGAAGAATGTTTGTTGCAGGAGTAGGAAGAGAGTGTACTGTAGGGGTAGGAGAAGGGTGTACTACAGGGGTAGGAGGAAAGTGTATGACAGGGGTAGGAGAAGGGCCTATGGATGATGGACTGGGGGCAACAGTGATAGGTAGTGTAGCAGGCACCCAAGTACATACTTTGGTGCATGTCGTTGCCTCTTTTTAGGCCTTCCTACCCCCTTTCCTTTATCACGACGTTCTGAACCTTCTCCTGTCATGACTGCATTGAAATGGTTACAAATAAAGTGAAAGAATAAAAAAATCTAAGGAAGGATCAGTACAAATTAAAGTGAATGTAAAATAATTGTATACAACTTTTAAGATGGTATTTTGCATAACTCAATTGGAATGTTTTTGAAATGACAGTTAAATTTGCTACAATAGATGTCTAACATTCAATCATCGTCATCATCATCTTCATCTTCTTCTTCTTCTTGATCATAATCATTTTCTTCTTCTTCATCATCATCATCATCTTCTTCTTTGTCTTCTTCTTCTTCTTGTCCTCCTTGTATTGGTGCTTCTAATTCATCTCCATCACCATCAGGGTCGTGCAATGCGGTTATACGTTCAACTTCAATAATTTGTTGTGCTTGTGACATTTGGTCAAGTTGGTAGGTGACATCTTCCTCAACCTCATTTGAGTCAATGCGACCTCTAGGCTTGGTTGTATTGCAACAGCCCAACCACGTTTGTCAATATTGCAGAAGGGTGGATATGACACATAATAAACCTGTCTGACATTAGTTGGTAGAATGAAAGGATCAAACGGTCGATATCTTAATCTCAGGTGGAGTTCGACAATTTAAACCTAGGATCCACTCTAGTACCAGCTCTAGAAGGATCAAACCATTCACAATAAAAAAGTACTACTCTGTTTGGAGAAGTAGTGGTGTTGTACTCTAACTCATATATTTTATGAATGATGTCGTAGAAATAATCATAAGAACCCTCTATAAGGCCCTTGACGTACACACCACAATTTGTTGTTTTCTTTCCTTTAGACCATTCATGTGTATGGAATTTGTAACCATTGGTGAAGTAAGTGTGTCATTCTTTCACACATCTAATTGGCCAATTGGAGAGATGTCTTAACTCTTGACCCGTGTGAGTTAATGCCTGATTAAAAACCTACAAAGATACCAACAACATTTCAAAGCAAGAGTCAAATTAACCTTGCTTAATACATGGGAAAAAGTACGGACCTGATTTTTGAACCATTGAGGAAACTCTGAGTGTACTTTAGGTGAATTGCCTCTTTCTCACCCTTTTAGTAGACTTTTTTAGGTTCTACATACTCAAACTTTGAGTTTGAGGTAATTCTTTGCTTTTGACAAGTTCCCTAACTTCATTCCACTAGTTTAGACTTGTTAGGATGTTAAATTTAGTACTCTTTTTAGGTTTTAGGTAGTCAAATTTTTAGATTTTGCTACTTGATCCAATTTGACATCTCTCTTAGCTTCATTTAAGTACTTTAAACTTGTTAGGATAAGAACATTATACTTTCTTTGGTTATATTAGGTGAATTTCTAAATTGTCACCTATTTAGAACAATTTTTAGGTTTTAAGTACTTCAATTTTGAGATTTAGGTACTTCTTCCTATTTGACATGTTTCTTAGCTTCATTTAAGTACTTTAGACTTGTTAGGATATGAATATTGCACGTTATTAGGTTACTTTAGGTGAATTCCCATTTTCTCACCTATTTAGTACACTATTTAGGTTTTAAGTAGCCAAATTTTGATATTTAGCTACTTCATACAATTTGACATTTTTCTTAGCTTCATGTATCTACTTTACTCTTGTTAGGATAAGAACATTGCACATTCTTAGGTTACTTTAGTGCAATTTCCAATTTTTGACCTTTCTAGTGCATCTTTCCGTTTTTCATAAGCAAATTTTGATTTCTTTCCTATTTTCATTAGTTACCATAGTTTTCAATAGTCTTATACCATTTAAAACATGTTTAGGTAGTTACATTACAATTTCATTAGTTAGTTTAGAACAGTTTTCATGATTTGAGAGTTCTAGCATAATTTTAGGTTCTCGTTAGTGAATTTTTGAGTTTTTGTAGAGAGGTAGGTTTTAGGTTGTTTCTTAACTTTCTTTTAACATTTAAAACTTGTTTACAAAGCTGAACTACATTTTACTGCATTACATTTAATGTAGTCCTCATTTCTATACTAGTTTTAGTGTACTTTTAGACTTTCATTAGTGAGTTTTAGAATCTCTTAAAATTAGTGACTTTTGAAGTGTTCTTTAGTTTTCTTTAGTCATTTAAGACTTGCTTACAAAGTTTCTTTACAAGTTTCTTTCTATTTTAGTTCAGTTCTTACTTTTAACTTGTTTAGTATAGTTTTAGAGTGCTTTGGTAGGTTTTGAGTATTGAAATTTTGAGTTTCTTGAAGATTTTAATTTTTAAGTTAATTTCTAGCTTTCTTTAGTCATTCAAAATTTGTTTAAATAGATTTTACCTCTGTTTTTGAATGATTTTTACAGATTTGTCTTTGAATTAATCTTAACAACAATTAACTATCTCAATATAAACTTTCATTCTCTTATTAAATAGTCCAAACAAATTAACAAATAGCTTTAATCCCATTATCCCAATATGATACATTCATGCATCAGTATTTAACATTCCTACATATTAACTTAGTCCCCAAAACCACATGCTCATGACCATATTACAAAAACTTCTCTACATCGAAGAAAATTCCTAAATATCCCTTGCAACTACAACATTTGCACTACTTAGTTACATTCAATCTTTTCAGCACAACAACTAAGAGTAAAACCAAATTCTAAACTGAAAATATACAAATTTTAACTTTATTTCCATCCAACTCTAACCCGATTTCCATCATCAATTAATAGAGCCTAGCTCTCAATTAGTTCAGATAGTACATCCAGAAAAAACATTCCAAATGTCAAACCATTATAAATTATCTTAACCTGGTTTTATCTAACAAACATAGATATTGCAAAATATATACAAGATTTCACTAACTCTTTAAGACTTGCATTCTGTCACACAATTATAGGTGCACATATTACTATGTTTAATTCATTTCACATTCCAGACCAAACAATATCCTTAATTTAACACTTATATCATCATTCTTTTCCACCCTTAATCCAATTTCAAAATTCATTAATTTCAAGCAATACCCAATCCCCAATTTGACCCAACCACCTTTCATTCTTCTTCATCGAAACCAACCATATCATTTACATCCTTAAACCACAACATTCCATACCATAAAACATTTCAGTTAGCACATACCTGGAAAATGTGTTCGCCCTCACACGTCTTGCACTAAACTCGAAATGCTTCCTTGCTTGCACTTGCACCTTTCTTTACTCTTTACTTTCTACAATCACTTGCTTTAGTGTATCTCTGACCCTTTCTTCATGATTGAACTCCAATGGAGCCTCCCTACCCACCACGTCGCGATACACACCCCAAAACCACACCGGCAACCCCTAGATTGGCCTCGCCCTCCGATAGTGGAAGCCTTGGTCAGGCCGCCACAGAACTGTCGTCACGCCACCACAAAACGTCAACACGCCGCCACGGCAACCACGTCAAGAAACACCTTCCAACAGCCCCCTCGCAACAATGTAATCTGTGAATGACCACCTTCCTCACCAGCACTCTCCTCACATTGACACAACGATTAAAGAAAAGAGGGGTTAGGGTTCTGAACAAGGGAGTAGGTGAAGTCTGCGATGCTTGAGGCAGAGGGAGAAAGGAAGACTCGGGGGAAGTTGCGCGAAAACAATTTGAGAGAATGGGAGAGGGAAATCCCAAATTCGCATTTCATTAAGTCGATACTTATACCGACGATCGAAATCCTTCAATAAATTTACTGCGCCATTACCGACGGTCACCCTCCTTCGGTAATCACCACCTCAACATGTCCTTCGGTAAATCCTTCGGTAAATCGATATTACCGACGACCAAAAGGCCGTCGGTAAATGGCCTACAGTAATTAGCGCATTTCCTGTAGTGATAATACTTTATTTTTGTAGTGTAGTAGTACATAACAATAGTTTTAAATGGAAGTGATTTTTAAAGATGGATAATTTTTTACATAGATATATTATAATGTATACTTTTGTTGTTCTCTTATATTGTATTTTATAAAATATTTTAATTTTTTACAATAAGATAAATGGAGAATTGTACTTAGGCTTATTACATATATAATATATTTAATTTGGTTATTATACTTAGGTTTTGTATTAAGTTCGAAAGGCCAATAGATAAGCTATTATTAGTGGGAATGGAGCATTATTTGATTAGTGGATACTTTAAATTCTTCATACAATTCTACATGAATAATACAGAATGACAAACTTATTAATATGCCTTATTAAAAACCTTATAGATAAACACTTCTTTACTATGATTAAAAAACCTATAAAAGAAGTAGTACATACACACTAAATACATTCTATGTTCCATGTTCTTAGAATACTTTTTTCAAGATAACTTTCATCTATTTTTCAAAAATAATAAATAAAATTAAGGAGACATAAAATGTAGTGATGTCAAAATGATCCCCTTATTCGACCTGGTTTAGCTTATTATGGGTTGGTCACTTAGTGAACTAACCTAACCCAGTTCATTTATTAGCTAACTGAAAAAATTCGAACCTAATATGCCCCATCACAGGTTGACGGGTTAAACAGGTTGGCTCACTGACTTATTTAATTACAAGTTCTTTTAAATAAAAAGAATTACAATTTTTTTTTGGAATTCAAATTTAAATAAATTTCACTCTAAAATGATGTTAAACTTCAAAGACAACTCAAAATAAAAAAACTAATATACAACTCAAATGTAATAAAAAACAAACTCAAAGGACGAATAAATAAGTTTATAATATTGATAATTTTTGTATCACTTATTCATTTATAAGATTAAAGTCTCGAATGGATAAATTTATAATATTTTACTCTCTTGAAACATCTTTTTCTTTATTTTCGTTTACAATACAATAAAAAAATGTTAACAAATTGTATTAGAAAAAATAAAAGATAATTAAATTAAACTAGGTGGGTTGGTGAACCAACCCGATTCACCACAGGTTCAACCTAGGTGAGCTGAGTTAAAAATTAGCCTGTATAAAAGAAATTCATTTTTTCAAATCCAATCCGGTCCAAACTTATGGCGACCCACAAGTTCTAACCCATTTTGACAACACTAATAAAATGTATATGTTACACTACTTGTAAAAAAGTATTTTTATATTTTTATTGACTTTTATTAAAAATAAAATATATTATAATTTTATTTTCATACTAATACATATATTTTAATAAAAAATAAGTTTTAAAACTTTTCTTGACCATATATAAAATATATTATGATTATTTCAATTATATTTTATAATAAATATATATATTTAAACAAAATAACTATTATCCGAAGGAAACAAACACAAATCACTAAGAATAAAATATTATTTATTTTGTAATTTCAGAGAAAAACTCTTCCCATAACAATTTTTTTTTTAAAAATTATAGAAATACACGAACAGAGACTACATGTATAACATAAAATATTGAATATAAATGTGTTAAACTAAATGTCAAATTTATTTAGAGAAAAAGTAATTTTATGGGCACAAAATACTCTATAAAAATATAAAAATGTGTTGAATAAATGTATATAAAAAAAGTAATAGGAGAATGATAGTTTAAAATAATACTAGGAGAACACATTTTAATTGAAAAAAAAGGAGATATCACTACCTATTTAAATAGGATAGAGGTGTTATCTCATAATATTGCAATTATTACTTTGCCTAATGCTTACAGCTTTTTTCTAAAGAAAAGGTGTCAGAAAAATCTCACCAAATTCTACAAAAGATGCCAAAATATTCTAATTAAAGAATTTTAAAACTAAATACCAGAATATTCATCGTATTTTTTTATAAGAATAATTTAAATATCTTGATAAAACTATCGAAATTTGCTAATTAAATATATATTAATGTGAATAGAATAAGGACATGATAAAAATAGACTAAAAGATAGGATCTAATCTCAAATATATTATTTATTATTAGTTGAAATGAAGAAATTAAATCCATTAAAATTTATAAAATGAATTTATTTTTTATTCAAGAAATCTCACTCATGATTCAAAATTTGTCTCTAATAATATAAACAATCTGCAAGTAATATATTAATGGAAACAGTTGTAGTGGATAAAAATAAAATTATTTGTAAGTGAGAATCAATATTACTTAATTATTAACAAATATATTATTATTTACAAAATTGTGTAACCACGAATATGTTTTCTAAATTTATTTATATCCACAAAATATATTTTGTTATATTTATAAAATTAAATTAAATAAAGAAGAATAATGCACCAAAATTTCTAAAATTAAAACTGACTCCTATGCATATATTTTGTTATGTATTTTTTTTTAATTTAACGTACACGTCTATTATTTTATTCTGAGTTATATATATATTTTTATTTTTTAAATTATCATATTAAATGTTGTATTTTATCTTTAAATCAAATTATATATTATTTTTTTATATTCTATGACATTAACATAAAAATAACACGTGAAAATTATATATTTAGTTTAAAAATAAAAAATATTATAATAATTTAAAAATAAAAAACATATTTAAATATAATATTTTATTTTAATATATGGTCATATGATTTTTAAAGTTAACGGGTCTAACATAGGATTGCATTGCAGTCCATGATATGATATGAAAGAGAGGGTAGAGGAGATAGATAAAGGTCAGAATTTGTACTTTTTCCTGTGTCTTAGTATTCAAACACATAATGCTTCTTGCAATTTCCGATTGCTGAGAACACTCATGGTCATTTATTGAGAGATTTAAAAAAAAAAAATCATTCATCTTAACAGACATATTTATCTGAAAAAAAATTTCAATACGATATTATTAGTTCTATAAAATAATTAACATTATTTTCAACTGAAAATTTTAAAATAATAAATTTATTAATCTTCGTCCTTACATAATATTTTATTTATTTTTATTTTTATCTAATATAAGATTTAAATTCATATTTAAATTTTCACCAACAACGATACAACAGCAGTGTTATTCCCAAATAATGAGTCCAAAAAGTGCCATCAAAAGACGATAATTTTAACTAACATTGGAGAAAGTAACACCCCTCCTCTTCACTTTCAAACGTTTTTGTTCAAATCATCAACCTTTTTTTTTTTCACTCAACAGTGTTTTGGCACAATGATAAAGTTTCACTTTTATGTCAGCGGAAACAATTTCTTCCTACATAATATATGAAAAGATAAAACTGTACATATATGATAACTCACTTCAGTTAAAAGTATAGGTGAGAGCTTCTTTCACCAATCAGTTGAACAAGGATTTGTTTAATTTAGCATTCAGTAATGTTGGTGTCTGTATTTAATTTGTAGGATATGATGTTTCCTTTTGGCCTTTTACTGTATACTGAAAGTAGCTTTGGTGATCAAAGTATATTCCTTGACATGCAATATTAATTGCCTTCCATGGAACATTTCTCAGGTAAAATTGCAGTAATGAAGAGATCGAATGGGAAAGAGAACAGTAGTTTATAGTACATAATAAGAACAAGAAAAAAAATGTGATGTGCAGAATAAAAACATTTGGAGTCAATAATGTTGTTGTATAGTGTATATAATTCGATATACTAACAACAAACAGATAGGGACAAGTATATGTCTATTCAATTTTCCTTAGCAGAATTTGCGGAGTGGACAAAGTTACGAGGTCTTGCCTGGTCGGTCTGCAGCTATAATGCATCAATGTTGCATGTCGGTAAAGTAATATATCGGATATAATGTTTTGACAATATTTGTTTATAACATTTTAACATAATCTA